>NW_010535238.1:34948-58963 GCF_000687285.1 Phaethon lepturus | reverse complement strand
GCTGGGCCTGATCCCTTGGTTGTCCTGCAATGCCCTGCAAGCGCCCTCAAGACGAACTGCTCCGTAATCTTCCCTGGTACAGAGGTCAGGCTGACAGGCCTGTAGTTCCCAGGATCCTCCTTCCGGCCTTTCTTGTAGATGGGTGTCACACTGGCAAGCCTCCAGTCTTCTGGGACCTCCCCTGTTAACCAGGACTGCTGATACATGATGGAGAGTGGCTTGGCAAGCTCCTCTGCCAGCTCCCTCAGTACTCCTGGGTGGATCCCATCAGGCCCCATAGACTTGTGAATGTATTTCACCATTCAGGAACAGAGCGCTGTAGGTTCGTTGGGCTACTTACAGAAGAAATTTGGATTTCACCCAGCAACATTGAAGCAAATGTCCCTAGGAAGCCCAGTGACAGGAGAGAGCAATCCTCTCCCCATTTCTTTGGCATCTGAACTGTCAATAGCAGCTTCTCAGCCAGTACAAAGGAAAGCACTAGAGAAGTCTTTGAATGATTATTTTTTTTTTTTCCCCTGCTGTTTGCCTTTATTAGTTACCTTAAATATTTATTGTATGTTAGCTGTCAGGAAAGAAAGGTTATTGTGGCTAAGCAATAAAGAGAATCAGGATTAGAGTAGCTCCACTCTTCTGACAGAAACAGGCATGTTTGTTAGTGACAGCAGGGACTGGGATAGACTGGGAGCATGCTGTGAGATCTCTGATTAAGTCTGTAGTTACAATGTGATGTGGCAGCTTAAGGATAAAGGAAGAAATACTTTTTGTATTATTTCCAATAAAAAGAATGATTCATGGGATGCTACTTTTTTTTTTTTTGCCTATTCTCTAAAAATTTCCATTATTCAGAAGTAAAATGCAGAAGCCTTTACATAATTTGCAGTGATTTCTCATTGTCTGGTAAATGGTATTTTTGTCTGAGAAAGAACTGAAGAATTTGTCCTGAGTAAAAGTCAGTGTTGCCTGATTACCTAAATATTGCAGGATGTACCCAATAAAGTTCCTTGTGAGCTAAGAGCTACAGATCTTATTTGCTCTAAGGTCAGATTCCTTTACCGTGGGATTTTTTAATGCCATTCTTGAACCTTAGTCTCCCCCATGGGAGCTTGATGAGTGGCCATTGGACTGGTAGGAGAGCAAATTTCTTAATTCTTTTACCATTCTGAAAAAAAGCCTCTAATGGGTCTAAGGAACTTTCATTTGCTTTGCAGTCAAAAAAATGACACATTAAATGCAACACACACAGGAGCATTTTATCACTGAAGAGTTCACAGCCTTGAGAAGCTGATTTGCCTGTCAAATGTAAGAAATAGAACTCTAGCTAATTCCCTAAACACATAATAATTAACAAATCTCACATTTTTGCACCTGAATTGCTGTAAAAAAATACAGAAAGCAGCTTAAAAAGAGCTTAAAAAATTCACTACTTCCACTGTTAATTTGGAAGTGCCCTGTAATGAAGTTACTGGTGAATGAGTCTATGCAGCGTCTAGAGTATGTCTAGAGAGAAGCAATGAATATACATCACAGGAGGATTTGTATTCACTCCCGCAGTGACAAGGCGACTGTGCTGTAAAATCAAATAAAAAAAGGACATTAACATGTGTGGTCGACATTCGTTATCACGTGGCACTTCTGGAGTCCATGGGCAGCATGTGTCCCTTCAGCTATACGTCAACACTACAAGTTGCTCTCAGCCGTCACACCTAACAGGGCTCGGTGGTCTTTTTACGCCCCAGGCTGCTCTGCTGCAGGGTGATGGGGTTGCACTGCATGGGCAGCTTGAGCCTACTCTTCTTTGGAGCCAATAGCAGGTTTAGAAAATATTTTTCTTTTCAGATTTTCAATTTCTTCTTGTGAAAATATACTATGGACAGCAAGGGAATGGCGGAAGTGTGCTTTGCGGGCTGCAGTGGTGTGCAAGGACAGAAATGCAGGACAAAGGGGGTAATGGCATTTTTGTTGGTCTAGTGAAAAGTTTCAGATATATCGGTCTAATTATAGTTAAATACCAAATGCGAGTGGGAAGTCATTTAAATTCCCTAAGCCAGATGGTCTAATTCATCTCTCATTTAAAGCACTTTGATTCGAAAATTTTGCAAGGGTCTAACGCTCTATTTTATCACATTTAGTTCTATAGAAAGGTGGGAGAGCAATGTATTTCACGCTCAGGATTTTACAGTCTGGGTGTATGAGGTGAGAACTTAACCACAAAGAACTGCCAGCATCTTGCTGTTACGGTAATAAGCTGGACATGGTTTCCTACTTGTGCATTTTTACTTCTGGATGAAAACCACCAGGAAAGTAAAATCTCCTTAACCACCCTTTCTAAAACATGTATTTTTTTTGTCCCTGCAGCCTACAGCAGGTATGGATACTGCAGTGGTCCTGAACAGTTTGGTTTTCTCTTTTTAAAACAAACAAACAAGAAAGCCTCGGTAAGTCAAACTTGATGCATAGCTGAACTCTTGAGACTGGTTAACTGACCTTCTGTAATGACTGTGGGAGATCTGAAATGGCTTCTCTCTGAACATCTACCAGACGTTCACTTGCTGGGGAGCTAGATTTCCCCGCTTTCCCCTCAGCGTCTCGACTGGCCTTGTTCACTCCAATTGTTTTGTAGTGAATGAAGCTTGAAGCCCAGGGAAACCAAGGGATTGACCCATAGGCTGAGGCTTGCTTTCCCAAAATGTGTTGTCATGCACAAATGTGTTTATCTGGAAGAAACACCATCAGGGTAAAAGGATTGTGTATTCTCTATAGTTACAAGGATTTGGAAAGGTTTACTGAGGCCATCAGCAAAGAGATTGCTTGAAAAGAGTTTTCTGTGGTCATCTCTTTACATTAATGTGAAGCCTTCAACTCATTTTATACAGGTAATGAACCCTCTATAAAAAAATGATCATTAGTTACTCTGACCTCCTCTGTTTCCAATCAGAGGTAATGTATTATCTGAAAGAGATTGTGCATTTAAATATACATGTTCTGAAGAAAGGAAAATCTTGGATGTTTTATGCATTTTTCTGTTCAGCTATTCAGGCTCAAACTTTGGTACCGTGTATTTGCATAGCCTGAATCCCTTGCCTCTAGGTTAGTTTTCAAAGTGGAGTCATTGTGCAGCTTTAAATTTTGTGCTGTTTCAGCAAATTTATAAACATGTAGGGACAATTTTACTGGAAATTTTTTCAAAATAATTACCTGACCTTGGCATTTTTGGGCTTACCGTGTAATAATTTCTTTGCTGATCTCAATAAAAAGTTTCTAAACTTTTTTTCTAGTGGACAGTCAATACTTCACACTGAGATTTACTGTGGAGTTCAAGAAGAGTGCTGCTTTTTGCTTAACTTTCTCCTGTGACTGATTTGCTAGGTAGCTGCATTCATAACACTCCGCTGTCTCGGCGTGACAGGCTTAGCACCTTTTTCTCTTCCTCTGAACTTCCTTAACTGCCATTCTGGCATCTTTCAGGCTTAGATACTTATAACTCATTTTAAAGGCAAACTTATAATGATGTACTGGGAAAAATACTTCTCAGCAGAATTGTCAAAGCTGGTAGTCGGGAGAATGTATGGATCCTTTTAATAACAGGAGAGATGGCATCAGCCTGAATGGGGACGACGGGGACAAAAATGAATATTGCCAGGCGCGTTCTGTCCTAGTATTCAGAAGCTGTTTCCCCTGGATCCATATTTAAAAGTCATTGATTTGTAGCTGATAAGAATTACTTACTACTCATGGCCCTGGTCCTCAGGGGTTTTGCCCTGGCTCAGCTTATACTTTTTCCTGGTGCATATATGAGCAGTACTGACCTGGGAGGCATGGAGAAAAACACAGAGGAATACATGGGTATGCCAAATTGAGCCTTAGTGCTATTGTGGTCCCTGCCGTTACAGGTTAGAGTATTGCTGGTGTAAATGCTTTAAGGCTGTGTTGTAGAGAAATGAAACATATTAAAGTAGTTGCCAGGCTGCCATTAACATTGTGAGCTGTTGCAGATGCCATCCGAGGGGTGAATGATGAAAACAGAACCTCTAACAAATACTTTTTTGCCACCTTCAGTGCCTTGCTTAAGAAGCACAGAAAAGCATTTAGTCAGTGTCTGGCTGTTTTCTCACTATCATATTACCTTTCTAGTTATTTTCTTGTCTAGACAAATTACAGGAAAGCAGAATAAACATAGATGTGATTAAAATCTCTACCCACAACATAAAAGGTGCATGAACACTTTAAGCCTGGTCTGTAACTCCGTGTGTGGCCAGTGATTACGCTACTTGGTGCTATTCTCAACAAGCTCTTGCTAAAAGGTCTTGATGAGCCTCCTTGTAAAACACACCAAGCCAGCAAGCATGGGGGCAAACTCGCTCCTCCAACACTAATGGAAAAAGCAAAATAATGGCTTTCACTCTTGTGCCAGATTGGAACAGCCCTACTTGTGCTGAGTCGCCACACAGCAGAAGGTGTCATCTGCTGCTTCTAGCTTGGTAGTTTTTTAATCTGTTAAAAACTTCTGGGTTTACATGGGAAGAAAAAAAATTTTTTTTTTGTTACCAAAGTCCAGGCACATCTTTCAAACTTGTCGTTTTTGAGACCAGTGAGTATAGTGCATCATTGGTTTTGCACACGTAATTTTGCGTGTAGTCAGGAAAATAAACCTGTACTGGACTGAATGACTGTTTTTCTTAATTTGGTAGGGAAACACCACAACCTATGGCAACTGCAGAGTTCCCAACATTAAAACGCATACGGTTAGGTGCATACACCCAAAAGAAATTCTGCTTGCGTGCCCCAGGGCAGTCTTGCCTTTGGGCACAGGTCGGCAACTGGGGACAATCAGCACGTCCTCAAGGAGCAATCCAGGTCTGAACTAAACTGCTTGTGTGGGTCCACTTCATCTCTTCTTTGTTTCCACTAATATATTGTCTGACATAGGGCCTCAAAGTAGCTTCTGAAGTGTCTGTGTGCCCAGGAAGTTGGTATTTTTTTCCTTAAATATAGATTAAATACTTATAACAGCTACTGGACTGTGCTATTCATTCCCCACCTATCTGCCCAAAATGAGATCTCAGCTGAAGGAAAAACACAGAAGAAGGGCTTGTGCGTGAGGGAGTGTCTGAAGAAGGGGCATACTTTTCTTTTGGTTATTTTTTTAAAATATATGGTAGCACAAGCTCACAAGCTGTAAAGAATTGACAATAGTGACTGCACAATAGGGTGTTTGCTGAAGGTATTGATACTGAAGACTTATTCATCTTCTTCTGAAGTTCAATAACACTTCTTAAATAAGATCCGTTTGAAAAATCCTTCACTGCAGAAAATTATTTGTGTGCAGTCTGAAGTGAAACAGGTTAGAGTTTATGTATAACCCAGATTGAAAAATAATGGTTATATATTTGGGCTCATTGCCAGTAGGTGAACTCTTTGAAAGTCAGAGATATGCTCAAAAGTGAGAGTTATAAGGAATTTCTGGAAAGCACTCCCTTTTTTTGGCTTATCAAAGACTTGTTTTGTGGTCAGCAGCTGACATCTGTTTCTGTGTACTGGTATATCATAAGTAGCTCTTCCTGCTTTCATCTAAAGATTAGAAGATAATGCTCTAGGGCCAAGCCCTGACTTAAACCACTGCAGTTAATGAGCAAAACTCTTCTCTGTCACATTAGTACACCTGCTGCCCTAAAGTGTGTTTCAATGCTGGAACTTACAAAACCGCAGAATCTGTTACTGATTTGTGGTTTTGGGGTTTTTTTTTTAAGCAGCATGGGTGCAGCTTCAGGAAAATCAGTTAAGGTGGTCCCTGAGGGTTATACAGGTTGTAAGTCAGCAGAGGATTTTGTCTCTGAAGTTGCCATAACACATTTGAACTAACCTTCAGACAACTCACCTCCTCATCATACCTTTTTTTTTTTAATGTAGCAGGCATTAAAAAAAAATCCAAAGCAGTAGCTGATTCACACAGGAACTGATAAAGACACTTATAAAGACGGTGTTTTGGAGGACCTGCCTTCACACAACTGAAATTAGGGGAAAAAAAAGTACATAGAAAACTGTCATTAGTAGGAGGGATCTTCAAAGAAAAACAGTAGCATAGAATGAAAGCCCGTAGCCCATGACTGGAAAATTGGACAAACAGTCCACAAACTGCGTGGATTATACTGGGAGAAAGATTGGGTGATCCAGTGATAAAGGCTTGGCTGGAAACCTGAAGTTCCTTTTCAGTTCCCTGCTCTGTCACAAACCCTATCAATTAGAGTAATTTTTCCTACATGTCCGACCCATGGAACAGAATTTTGAAGGGAAATATGGGAGTTTCTGGGGATGTTTAGGTGTTTTATATTTAAAGTCTTAAGGGACTAAAGAAGTTCTTGTTTTCTAGATTCAGCCCCAGGCTAAACCATGAGGTAATACTGGTTTACTCAATCTGTTGTTTGAGGAGCACTGCAAAAGGACTTGATGTACCTTGATACCAATACAAAATGGTATTGAGGGGAAGTAAATGGGTTTTTTTCAGGACTGTAGTTGTTGACATAGATTCTGCTCCAGTCCCAGTATCTTCTGTGTGGATCTGGTCATTCATCTCACTGTGGCTCATTTATTAATTTGTATAAAGGATACTAAATATTTTGTTTTCCTTGAACCCTGAGAGACAAAGAGTGCAAAGAGATTCAATGCTCAAAAGGAATTGCAATAATATCTATGTGAGAATAATAAATTGTTTGCAGAAGTTTAACAAAACAAACCTGTAAACTTTAGATAACTAACAGTGTTCTTACTAAAAGAAGGAAGTTTTGAACCAACATTTCAGAAGGATGATGTCATAACCCGATTATAGGCCTGTCAGTCAACTATTGATTTCTATAGAGAGGAATGTGGGGAATCGTGTGACTGATAACGGTGTGACTCTCTTAATAAAGCATTTGTCATTTCTGATGAGATTACAAGTTACTTTGTAGGGATTATAGAAATATATTTGGTATAGACTCAAACTGAGAGGTTTCTATTATTTTACCTTCAGTTAATTCTTTGTTATTGGGGATCCATATCAACTATTTATTTTTTGGTGGTTTGGGGGTTTTTGTTTGTTTGTTTTCCAAAACCACTGTAATTCTGCAAATGACACAGACTGGTGGAGTGACAAATAGGGAAGAAGACAGGCCACAGTCCCCTCATTAACTTGACCTAAACTTGCTGTAGGAACACATGTGCAACAGTTCAGCCATATATCTGGGGAAGAAACACGGAAGCCCATCAGATACAGGATGGGCTCTTTTCGCTTAGGCAGAAGTCTTTCTGAAAAGGTCTTGTGAAGAATAATGAATAATAAAATAAAATAAAAATAATCTTGTGAAGCTCGCAAGATCACAGAGAGATGTTTTGACCAATCACCCCATGGAAGTAAATGTGATCGTACAAATAGTGGAATATTGAGTAAGATGAATATGGCAATGTGTCAAGGGTATCCAGCCATGAGCTTCAGGACGTTGTGGGGCCTTGCTGTACTGTCAGCCTAAGTGATCTGTAGGATGAATGAATCTGGATCTCCCCCATAACATGCGCCATCAGTGCTTGTAGTGAGTCATAGGTTGAGAAGGATCACACTTCACAAGTGTGCCCCTGGGGAACACCAGTGTTAAGTTTTATAAATAATTAGTTAAAACTATACAAAATATAAACACAAATACGTCTACGCAGTCATCACATTCTAAAAAATGTACAAAATACATGTGTAGTGATGAGACATGACGAGGGTGTTGGTCTCTTCTCCCAACTAACTAGTGATAGGATGAGAGGAAATGGCCTCAAGTTGCACCAGGAGAGATTTAGATTGGATATTAGAAAAAATTTCTTCACAGGCTGCCCAGGGAGGTGGTGGAGTCGCCATCTCTGGAAGTGTTCAAAAAACGTGTGGATGTGGCGCTTCAGGACATGGTTTAGGGAACATGGTGGCGCTGGATTAGTGGTTGGACTTGATGATCTTGAAGGTGCTTTCCAACCTTAGTGATTCTGTGATTTTGTGACATGTTAAGCATAAGCTTGATGAATTAGGCAAAATTCCTATGGCTTCCACTGGAAAATACCTGTGAAATGCCTGTGAGAGTTTTCTGTGCCATGACTTATAACCAGTAGATATGGAGCACCAGATAGTAGCATATGGATGTCAAGGAGCAAAGCTGCAATAAAAAAGCACAGTTTTCACGGTCCCCACACTGTAAGGATGCTGTAAATCCAGCAGCACTCTTTTTTTACTCTTTCCAAATTACTATTGTACCTTGATATATCATGATATATAAAACTGACCTTGATCATGATTTGACTTTAGGCAGTGAAATACATGAGCTGTTCACAACTGTGCCTACCTGGTCAGCTTCTCTACCTCATGGTTGCTGCCTTTGAAGCTATAGGTGGACTGGTGGCTCTTGGGCTGGTTTCTTGGGGATTTTGTTGTTCCTAATTAAAAGAGAAGTAGAAGGAGGAGCCTGTAAAGAATATTCTGTATTATCCTGTACGCAGAGTGCTCAGATCTCATTGCAGCATCACACACAGGGAACGCCAGGTACCACAGAAACTGTTGGATACATTTTCATATACGTCAGAGTTGTTAAGCTGTTTAGGCAAGGTGCTCTGCCATGACAGCTCCAAGAGGCTACGATGCATTTGTGCCTTTGTTAGGCACAATCATTTCAATGTTCTCATGGAGGTCCTGTTGTCACCTCTACTTAAACCTATCGGAAACACTTTATCGCTTGCCATTTGATTTACAAAAGGAATATAGACTCAAATGAATTCTAGATGCACAAATTTATCTGGTGTATGCCTGATGCTACGGATTATTGTTTAATAAAATATCAGCAGTCTTTTTTTTACTGCATCTGAATAAGGGAAGGTGTGGTTGGTATAGAAAAATGAGAGATGTGTTTGCTTATCAGCTCTTAGGTATGAAACCATTCATATGGAAGAAAGGAGGCAAGAAGGCAAGGGAGGAAAAGAAAATCTGTGGGTTTAGAATCCTGGTTTATTACTATTTTTATAAGATCTGTCCAGTGTGTGGCTTTTCTTGAATATTTGTTATTCACCTTATGGCTCTCAAAATAATACACGCAGCATGTTGGTTATAGAAAGGGTTGACTACTGAGAATGTTACCTTCTGTGTGCTAGTAATGAATGAAGAAACGATGTCAGCACAACCTAAATTCAGAGAAACAAAATAAACTAAAACCTGTGAAGCACAGAATAATGAACATACGGGGAAAAGACATTTAACACTGAAAACCTGAAATGGATTCAGAAGACAACTAGACTATTTTCTTTAGAAGCAGAGCACTAAAACAGTCTGGTAACATACAAGTGAGTGAATGTAAACATAAATGGAAAAAGAGCAATCATTTTTAGCCAGTGTTTCTACCCCCACCCCCCAGTAATTTGCGATCTGCAATGTAGGACATGCTTTGGGTAAGAAATGGTGGGGAGAGAAGGAAGAAAATAATTTGTGAACATTTTAAATTCGTGTTGCAGTTTATAATATGTCTCCTGTCATACTTTAAATGTAGAATCGATTGTCCCTGCAGGCTGGAGTCAGCTGCTGCGCTTCTCTAGCCGTCAGCCTACCTTTCTTCAACGAGATGAGGCATGTAATTGGTGATGGGTTTTATCACCAGCCATGGAGCTTACTCATTTGAGAATAGACCCCAAATTTTATTTATATTGCTGGCTCAAGGCAAGACAGTGTCTGAATGACAAATCAAGGAGTTTCCTATGTTAGTTTGCACATTTTTAAACTTTTGTATACAGGCATAAAACGAAAGGGGACTCCAACTCACTCCAAAGGAGGCAAGAAGCTGTGTTTTCCGTGTCTGGATTGTGAACAATCTGGTTAAGGACCTGCTCATTCAAAGTAAATCCGAATTCATGACAAACTCAGCTCCTTTTACAGGGGTTGTTCATACCACTACTGCTGCATCCCCCTGGGATTTATATCTTTCAATATTTACAGTATCATATTATGCATTCTTGAGAGCATTGCAAAATCCTACCTTGGCTGCTTGAGTGTCAGCTTCTCTCCACTTTTTTCCTTCTTCCTCTTAGTTAATAATCATGCAGGTTGCTCTTCTCTTCCACTTAATATTTTTCTTGTATTTGCATATCTGGAAATGAAGCATGGTATTCCTGCTACCCTTACAGCTGAGGCGCACTTGTTTCTTTTGGCTAATGTGAGTGGGACTTTTGCATCTTCAGGCTAAAATTCCTTCAACTCTCAGTTGTTTTTCATCATTTGCATTTAGTATCTATGTCAATTCCATGGAATAATTTTTACTGATTTATCTAAAGATTAAGTGGCCAGTATTTTTCTAAAACTTTATTTACTGGGTGATTTTCCACAGTTCAGATCTTTTGGTTTGTTTCTCTTTTTTAATGTTTTGTATCACCTTCCATTTTGGCTTAATCTTTATATATAATTCTGGGCTGTTTATTACCTTATTGCAATGATTAATGAAGACAGAAGCCATCACAATACCTTATATTGATTCCCATAAACTAGCCTACTTGCCTGTCTAGATTAACCAGCTCATGATATAGCCTTTCTACTTGTGAATCTAGCAAGTGAAAAATTTTTGTTTAAGTGAAAACCTTTTATTACTAAGCCTGTTAATATCAGTCTGTTTACTGTGGAAATGGAATACCTTGAGATGGTGAAAGAGAAGAAGAAGGAGGAACATACTCTGTAGCTACTTAACATGCTTCCTGTGGGGTTTTTTCTTATAGTTCATTTCCATAATAGTTTGTTTTAATAGGTCCAATAAGATGACAAGGATGATGATGTGTCCATAATTGGTTTCCAGGGAAAGAAATTGGCTTCTGATTAGCAGCTAGTGTTTGGATAGCTCAAGCATGATGAAAAACTAACTAAAGGGCTACAGAAGTAGAGAGTTCTTCTGTTTTCACTGATTCATATACTAAATTATTGTGGTCTCTTGCTAACATTATTTCCCTAACCCTAGATTACATTATTTCCTCAGGAGCACTTGAAGTTTTTTTCAGAGAGCCTTTGAAATTTGCCTTTCTTAAGAATTTCCATCAACCTTCAATCCTACACTGTCCAACCACTTCATAAAGTGTTAGAAAGTAGCCACAAGGCTGAAGGAGAATTGAGGCAGAGAAAATAGATGATATAAGGTCATAAAATGTTCATAGTAAAATGAAAGCAAAGCACCTCTATTCATCCTGAGCCGAAGGTTATCCTACTTTCCGTAGGAAAATGTATCATATCAGAATTTCTGTGAAACTTCGAAAAGGTTCCCTGTGGTGTTTCTGACACCACATTTCTGGCAAAGCAGTGTAAGCTACAGCAAGTATGCTGACACACAATATCTGCTTTCAGATATTTCACTATCCCCCTGTCTTTCCTCCAATTTTACTAGTTAAACCAATAAAAATGCTGTTTCCTTTCCTACAGGGAAGATGGTGGAAGTGACAGTTATGCCCACGTCTCACTGCGCTTTCCACCTGAATGCTTCTTTACTGCAAACAGTGTGCCTTTGTTTTAAAACAAGGAAGCCAGTTTCTTTATTAAATATTGTTCTTTCTTGGTTAAGGAATGCAGTTTTAGTAGAACAAATACAGTTCTAGCTAAGAAACATTTACTGAAATGCCCTGAAGAATGCAGCATTTTTAATATTGAAACATCCCATTGTGAAAGGGAGACTGGAGTAATCTCTAGATGATTTTTTTCTGTTCTGGACGCAGTTGTAATTTTAGTCCTAAAAGAATTTTAGAAAAAAATGTGTGTACGCACTCAAGTGTATTTTTGTATGCGTATGTAAGATGAAATTCTGGTCTTCTTGAAGACAAAAGGTGTTTGGTCTTGTCACCTAGAGGAAAGACTCAGGACCTGAAAAACCAAGTATGTCCTTAGGGGTCTTGTAATGTATCACAACAATCCATCAAGAGTGAATCCATGTTAAGAGGCTGTTCTACATAAGCACATTAACTTATTTTGATAATGTATTTTTGACTTGGTTAAGTCGTGAATTCTGTGGTGCCCAAGGAGTTGAAAATAATCTTTCTTGCTGTTATCTGTTTTACCAGTGGATGATCTATCTCTCTGTATGATTTAGCTTTTCAGACATTTGTGGAAATCCTCATGGTAGCGGTGTATGACAATTTTTCTCCCTATTCTACTCTTGCTGCTTTCGAGTGTTTGAAGCTGGTAAGCAAGAGAGGTGACTTTTAGCCTATCAAGTGGCTGACCTTTCTGGCGAAGCAAACGGAGGGCTTATAACAAATTTTACATGTCTGCTTTTTGAACTATGGTAACATAGCTCAAAATAATGTGTGATAGACACAGTGTACTGCAAAGGGTAAGGTTAGGTTTCAGTCTATACTAGCAACGTCGATAATCACATTATCCTCTGTAAATTTGTATTTCTGTTGACATTTTGCCATTTGAAACTTTATTCATTTCCCTGTGGTGTTTTACATTTGTTTTATAAATGGCATATGCACAAAGCTATGCCATGGTCTAGAAGAAGGGGGGGAAAAAAATCTAATATTAAGCCCTAAAGGCATCTGTTCAGTAACCTGTATCTGAGAGTAAGGCAACCGTGCTGCCATCTGTTATATTTTCTGTATGACGGCTGTTGCCCTCGTTGTAGGTTATTGCAGGTCTCAAAGGGCTCTGCTCACTTTGCCTTTGAGCCATTTTCTAGAAAATAAAAAATATCTTGCATTTTGTCCTGTCACTGCACAAGCTGTATTGTAAAGATTGCTTCAATTACTAGATCACTTATGTTGTTTTTAAGCAGAATTGATTTTGTTTTCATGTTGTATAGATGAAAGTCAGCTCTCTAAAACGTTTTTAAAGTGCTATGTTGTTGTACTTTCAAGTACTGAATGCCTTGCATGACTTTGCATAATGGTATGACATTATTTACTATTTATTTCAGATATTTAGTCAGAAAATAACTCTTCTGAGAAACCATCTGCCATCTGTGTACAACAAAAGGAAGACATTCCTTAGAGTTGAATGTTTCAAACCAAAAATATGACACAACATGTAGAGCAGGGTTTTTTCCCAATCTCGCTCCAGCCACTAATCTGTCATGATCTTGGTCAGAGTAAGTCAGATGTTTTATGAAGAAAAAAGCGACTCTCTTCAGTCACTATGTTCATGGCTCTGCTAAGTGTGAAAGGTGCAATACACTGCTGTGGTTCTTCTCAGATAGTACTTTCATTTCTTTGCCAAGACTAACGAACAGGAAAGGAAAAGCCCCCACCTTTTCACCTGCCAATATTTGGATTTAAACTGTGGCTTTCCTCTGTAGCAGAATTTTCCTCACTTTTCTGAGTGCAAGAAAAAAATATTTCCTGGCTCTCTGAGGATGAAACACTTATTTTTGAGGAAAGGAAGAGTGCAGAATTTTCAGAGCCCTTTCATGGCCCCTAGTTTATGAAATAACAAATGAATGGCGAAAATGTCCTCACCCCACCCTCCTTTCCTTGTTTATTTTATTTTTAAGAGAACAAAATACCATTTTCTCCAACGTGAAAGATTTATTAAAGCTAATAGATCTTTGAGGGAGAGGAAATATGCTTAGATTAAATAATAACATTGAAAGAGACTGGGGTGGGGGTATTTATAGTTCTTCCTTTAAATGCCTTCCAGGAAAATCTGGTCTGTTAAAATCTAAATGTTTGGAAGGTGCAATTGTAAATTCAGTACTTACAACTCAGTGCTTCAACTCAGTACTTACAACTGTTGGGAGAGCAGGAGGGATGAGGAACAATAGACCTTTTCATCCAGACAGACGACAATGGCCATCTCCTGAGCCAGCCTGTCTGCTGTTTAGCACCAAGCGAATTCCTATAACGGTGGCAGCAATTTGAAGCATAATATTATGAAAGCCCTCAACGCATCATTTAGCGTCTTCTAATGTCATTTAACAGCTGAAAACAAAGACGACAGTCGGCATCCTCTCAGGCAGTTCGTGTTTGGCAGAATAGCTTTAGAAATAAAACTAGCACATGCTTTTTGAGTTGCAGTTTACTAACAAGTAATACAGGCCATCTCCTTGCATATTTTACCTTATGATCTCCTGCATGAAGAAATTAGTTGTAAATATGCTAAGATATTTCCCGTTTCTTGAGTATGATTGAAGGGACGCAATTGCAGCAGAATCTGGCATTTCTTTAACCAAGATATGCAGTTCCTGTGAGGTGAGCAATAGATTAGGTTAACCATGGTCTCATTTCAGATGGAAGCCTTGTCTCTCTCCATTTCATCTGCTGTAAATGCTTTCCTGTAATTTAAAATAGTATTTCAGGGTTCAGCTCAGTGGTTTTTGTATCCTGAAGAGCAAAGGAAGAAGACAAACCTGTTTGGTGGGGAAAAGGAAGCTGAGGGTTCTGCAGCAGGGCTTGGAAAAAGGGAAGGGAGGTCAGAGCACCGGTTTGAGGTGGACCAGCCACCTACATCTTACGTGTTCAGTCCCTGTGAGCCTCCTAAGTGAGAAACATGAAGCGTCGGGCCTCTAATTAGATGTAGCTTTGAGTTAGACTGGATTTAGAGGCTGACTTCTTCTGAGCCAAAATGAGGCAAACCTATGCTAATGTAGATATATTGAAAAAAAATAGATTAAAAAGCCTAAATTGCTTGAATAAATGAAGTATGGACTCAGTTTCTGAGGTATTTCCCCATATTTTCCTACGAATGATGGTAGATGTCGATTCTAGTTCCATCTTAGCAAGTGGCCCCAGTGAATCTTAGTGCGTCAAACTTTTCTTTACAGCATCTGGAGATGTTCACTTTCTGTTGAAAAGAAGAAAGGCAATAAACAGAGGTAACTATTTCTCCCCGTGGTGGTGCAGTATGTGTATTTTGAATTCTAACCACTTTCAGCTGCAGGAAGGATTATCAGTTAACCATTCCTCCTTCAGACACACAGCGTGAAGACAGCAACAGTTCAGAAAACAGCTGTCTATTATCCATATCTGATTATCTTTTCTTTTTATCCTCCACAGCAATAGTTTCTCAGTGTGGAGTTGATGAATATAAAGAGAACCTGAAATGTGAGTGAGTGCAATTATTCTTTTCATTACTTCATTAGTGCTGGTATGTAACTTAGGTAAATTTTGTCCAAGACTAGGAAATGTGTGGTTAAATGAAACTGGCAATGTTTTCTAGATGCAATGAAAAATCTGGTTTAGAAGTGATGAAAACACCTATTAAATAACCCAGTCCACCTCCTCAAAGTGAACATTTTGCAGAAAACTGTCATGAGAAAAGGAGGCAGAAGATACCTAAAGAAGCATATTGTATTGCTCAGAGTAGTTTTTTTCATATTCCAGAAGCAAAGGTAAGGGAGGCTGGCATAAAAAAACCTGACCTCAATCACTTTATCCGTGCACATGTTTACAAAATGGAATTGAATGTGGGTAAGAGATGGTAGTGGGTAGAAGAGAAACAGCTTCTTTTAGACAGTGTTACTTAATCCGTTGGTTGCAGGGGCGGGGAGGTTTGCATTATCCGAGTTAATCAAGTAAGTATCAAGTAAGTTAATCACGTGGTATCGAGTAAGGGATCTAGAGTCAGAGAGCAGTCTTTGGAAAAATGAAGAAAAATGCAGTGGTGACTAAGTTTCTATTTTTAAAAAGGCTTTTGCAGTCTTTTGCCTAGTGGTCACTGAGGCTATGGCTTAAAAAAAAAAATAAAGATGTGATTTAAAAAGGAAAGGAAAAGGAAGAAAAGGAGAAGAAAGAGAAGGGAAGGAAAGAAAAAAATGGAACCATTCATTTTTAAAACTGGTCTGTAGGTTCAGAAAGACTGATATTTAAACATTTACCATCTCCTAGGGTCTCTGTTACTTTTCTTTAATGCTGTGCAGCTCAGCTCCTATTCTACCAAATCCCCTTCCTGTTCACCTTCTCTTCTTTCAACTCGTCGGGAACAGGAGACCATGTCCATAGTAAATTTGGAAAAGTATTTGCAAGGCACCCTTTGGATTTATTGCCTACATTCGTTGACAGATGTGGTGTCTTGGCAGCTGGCTCATGCTATCAAACCATGTCCACAGTTTGTCCCATTTTATATGTAAAAAGATATAAAGTTATAAAGCCATGAGTCTTAAAAGGTGAAATCTCTGCTAAACACTACCATGCAAGATATAGAGCCCTTTATTATTGCTTTAAAAAGACAGAGGAAGAAACAAAGCTTTTCTAAATGCAATCCTTTCAAAGCTGACTTTAAAATCTAGAATAGAAAGCCTTCTTTTCTGCATTACATACACATTTTTCCTTCTATTGATGAAAGTCTTTTTAAATGAACCTTTTGAAAATGGCCAAGGGCAACTCTAATCTGTTATGTGATTTCTTCCAACTCCATGTTTGGTAATTAATTCATTGTAGTTGCCCATCTGTTTATCGCCAATCTCATCCTTTTACACATTCAGTCTTCTTTAGTCTTTTACTGTTTACTTCGTAAAGTTTTCTCCCGTTTTTTTCTGCTAAACTTAAGCTGCTTGGGAATCACTTCATGCCGTTTTCCTCTCTTTATCCATTTCCTGTGCTTTCCTCATTCTGCGGGCACGTCCAAGGAAGAGGCTGCTGATCTGAGGAAGTGACATGGCATTGAGACTGACAAAGGGGCTTGCAAGGAATGGGAGAAGAGACCCTGAAGAGTCACCATAATTGTACTGGGGGAGAGAGGGAGAGAGCTAGGTGCTTGTGCGCTCTACTCTTCCTCCGAGTTTATAAAAGAAGCCTTTTCAGTAACTCACTTCTCTTTCTCTTCTGTGGTGTCACTGAAGAGAAGGAAACTTCCCTCTGACCAGGGAGGGTTCAGAAACCATGGACCTTTTGAAATGGGCTGTGGCAAGTTGTTCTCATAACAGTTCAGTAAGAATGAAGAAAATCTGGTTAGACATACATAGATGTATAACAGTGCATTGACTCACTCAACGCTTCTGTGTATAGTGTGCCCTGGAGTACCAGCTGCCAGGACTATGACACCACTAGAGTTGTTGCCACATTTGTTAACCAAACCATCTGTCACTGTAAGATAAACCTGAGGATTTTTTTCCCGAGACAACAGAGAATGTCCAAAAATCAACAAGACCTGATTACTCAGTGTGACAAAGCCAACAAAAATGCCCTTGACACAGCATCTCATTTGATATCTTTAAGTATCACATAAAAAACACAAAATAAAAAAAAATATTAATTGGTCCTGCCTACAGAAGCGTTTGCTCTAAGTTAAAAGCATTTCAAGCTGTTGCAAGTAGGAAAATGAAACCTTTCGCAAAGGATGCTATTGTCTGCCCCATCACTGTCAGAATTTCAGATCAAGTAGTTTCAAATCTCAGGAGCTGAAAATACCGAATGACAGTATCTGATACACCAATCGATGTGACCAATGCTGGAGAGCTCATATCTTTATTGAAGAAAAATTACTTTTCTGTAAAGCTCTTCTGGGGCTTGCAGCAGGCTAATGCCCATTTCAGATGTTTTAGAAGGCAATCAAAGATATCTATGAACAGTGTGTAGAGCATTCAGTAATCTCTCCAAATAGTGACAAGTCAGTGATAGGAAAGAATAATAGCGTGGTCCTTCAAAAACATGATGTAATACCTTATGGATTCCCTACCTTAGCCACCTCAATCTTTTGATGCTAAGAAAATAACTGAAAACCCAGTATCAGGTTCCCTCTGGAGCCCATAAAAGTGTGTGTTTAATTTAAAGCTGCTGGATGACCCGAATGTTTATAATTATTTTGTGACTGCACGAGTTCTTGAGATGTTCTCGATCACACTGCCAAAAGGTGCTGGAGGTAACTGGAAGAGCTAGGTTAGGAGCAGAAGTGGGAAGTTTCCTGATGAACCAGTATTCTGTCCCTGCTGACATCTTCAATAATTCACTTATTGTAACATATTTGAACTGCTTTGCTGACATGTTCAGCGGCTAAATGAACTGCACTGTTCCCTTCATGACTGAAATATATATGGCAGGGTAGAAGACTTGGGGAGTGGCCTTCCTGAGACCAAAGGGAGCCTGCAGTTTAGTTTTTGCCTCTGACTACCAGAGGAACACTTAAACTCTTCAGGAAGTTGAAAGTAGCAACTGGGCTTGAACACATATATTCTGATATATAGGACTATTTCCCTTGTAAGCCATGTAAACCAGCACCAGCCAGAACATCTGTGAGAAGCAAGAGATTCATCTGTGCCTGTGAGTGCTTAATTTTAATGACCAAATTTAATTCCTGGTGTGGCTGTGAGAGCATAAAGCATAAAAATGATTGTTTTGTTTTTTTTTTTTTCATATTTGCTGTTAAAAGTTTAGGAGAGAAAGGTGAAAGAAGAGAATTTTCTTCCATCGGAAAATTAGTTACTAATTTAGACAATTAGGAAAACTAGACCTTGGGCCTAACCTTTTCCGTGTACAATAAGGCGTTGCCAGAATTATCTGTTCTCTGTAGTTCATATACTGAACATAATATTTTTTTCCCCAATAACTGTTTGCGAGATGACTGAATGAAATAATTTCTAAACTTTTCAGGCCCCCCAGAAAATCTCAGGTTTCATATGTATGTCTGTAGCCAGTTGCTGACATAGATTTCTGCATAGCCATTCATTTTTAGACGTTTTTCTTGCTCCTAGCTCTGTCAACACTCTTGGTTGCTCTGATTTTCATTTTTTGCCTTTCCAACTTGAGAAAGCAAGGAGGGGTAGCATCTCTTCCTTCCTTCTCCTCTCCTGTGTTGAAATGTTGAGATGCTGTGTTCCCATCTTACAGTAGAAGTCTCGTCCTGGACATAAACAGGCACTGTACATACACAATTTCTGGTATTCAATTCATCCCATAAAATTCATAAGCTACCCAGCAGTTGAGTAAGATGACATTAATTCTTAGGTCAGAAAGCACAGCATCACCTTCAGTTTCTTCTCCTGTGCTTGGAGCATGACGCAGCAATCGATGGTGCCCTTTTTATTAACCCTTATATACGTATATGTGTGTGTCTGTGTGTAAGCTTAAAAGGCAAGAAAAAAGAGAGGGCAGGCTTATGGAATTAAATCTTCAGTTATTATAGTGTGAGACAGTGAGATATTGCACCAAGGGTAAAGATAATGCAAAATTTCCATTGAATTGTATATAAATGTAAAAATGAAGATTTCACATTGGTGAATGTCTTCTTTTCAAAGTTAGGGAAAAGGTCTTTTCCATACTGATTTCAGAGTTAAGAAATACCAGGGGTATTTCTTAGAAGCAATCTATAAAATATCATGGATTTTGGACCCTCCTTTATCTGACTTCCCACAAACTATGTAGATGCTCCATTCAGAACTTCTCTGCAGGTTTTCCTTTGAGTGTCTCAGCAGATATAAGAAAAGGCAAGTCTATGTAAGAAAAGTGACCTTTAGTTAGATTTTATGCCAGACATGTCATCGTGTGTATCTGTGCAGACTCCCTCCCTGCTTTATGTCCTGAGTACTTCTACCCTATGCCTTTAATTATTTAGACTTTTTGCCCAACAGATTTATTAGATTTCAGGTGCAGACCTCATTCATTTTTGTATGTGAACATTTTTCAATTTTAAGTTATTCTCTGCAACGTGGCTTTGTCACCACTTGGAAGCTCCAGAGCTCTGAAATAATGGATTCATCAGCTGAAATGACTTTGGCCTCTACTGAAGTTTCTGTGCTTTCTCTTGCATGATAAAGAACTTCAAAAATAAATGTCAAGAAAACCTTCTGGCTGAGAGGAGAGATTTAAAAGGAGATTGTAGCTGGGTGAGGGCAAAAGATTCCTTCTGTTCTAATATGAGGACAAAAATCAGCAAGTGCTAGCGAGAAGACCTTGAATTTGGGACATTGCTGCCAGGTGCTTTGCAGAGCTCCAAGAAATTAATTGGCTTCATTTATTGCTGAGGATTCACCTTTCTTCACTCAAATGTTATTTTGAACAGGTACTGAGGCTTGCTTTTCCCCCAAAACCAGCAGGTTTACATGCAGCTGTTGTTTCCAGACCTGAGCAAGATTTTACGTGTGCAAAATGGCAGATGATAAAGACTCAGAGAAATATTACATGTATATACATATTGTTGAACAGATACCTCATTAAAACCAGAATGACAGTATTGCTGCTAAGGTTGTGCTATTATTTTCTCTATTTTGCTACAGAGATTTTTCTAAGTATTTCCTCAGCTCTCTTTTCCATATGTCTCCCTTTTGCAACATTTAAGTAACACATGCCTTCAAAATAGTGATGGAGAAAATCTTTCTCAAGGGAGAACTGGTTCTCAGATATAAATACTTTGAAATGTGGAGATTGTTTGGAGGCTCGAAAGGTTCTTGCTACGTCTCTTTACAGCTTCTCTGTGCAATATCTGCACAAACACATAATAAAAATCATGAGCAGGGATTTGATACTAATAAGCAAATATTGTGGTTATAATTAGTGTAGAACTTGTGTAGAATGTCTTTTAAAATAATGTATCTTTGCACACGGTTTATATATGTAACACAATATAAATATTGCAATGACAATTCTTTCAGTAATCAGAATGGAAAGATGTCCTTGATGCTTTCCTGCTTCTTCTTTACAAATCCTTCAGTTCTTGTTTGATCTTCAGTGCCTACATTCCGAGGCGGTACATTCAGTAAGTATTTGTTTTTTCAGCAATAACTTTCAAACTTAAGCAGCGTTAAGTGCCCCTAAAGGTTGTACAGAAAGCTCTTTCTGTTTTGGCAACCACATCTTAACTGTAAGATATTGAAAGCTATCCAAATCCCAGTGAAATTTGTGGAAAGGTTTTCATTGAAAATCACTTCAGTTAATTTAGAATCAAGACAATTAAAAGCTGATAGCCTCAGATTCTCTCCCTAGTAGTAAAATACTTAATACCTATTACACTGGTAACCACCTCTGTTTCTCTGTGCTCCTTGCTTCTCTCCAGATGTTGTGATGAGCACGTGCTGCACTGGCCCTGAAATTTCTACCTGTTATGTGCTTTGAATCCAAGAGACTGTAGGTGATGCAGGAAAGCAAGAGAGCTTTATTTTTGTGAATAAATTAAGGTTAATTCTCATTAACTAAAACTAATTTGCTGATTTTTTTCTCAGTCCCATTATTGTGGCTACAAAACCCAATAACAATTTTATATATAATAGTATTAGTATAAGCTGCTTTTTTCCTGTTTTATTACTAAATTCTTTACCTGATCACCTTTTATTGCCTCTGCTACATGAGGAAGAGATTGCCTCCTGATGGGGCTTCATTGTTGGGAAGTAGAGATTAACTTTCACAGTTAATAACATAAGCAGGGAAACACCAGGGAATTTTTTTCATAATTATAATGTATTCCATTGTGTATGTTCACAACCACTTTGTTTATAATATGCTTATACACAAATAAGTTGGCTGAGCTAGTTTTTAAAAGAACTAATAAATTAAAAGTATTTCAATCCTCAGCTTTTCTGCTGAGACACACAGTATGCTTTCTAAATAGCAGCAATAAGAGCTGAGTGACAGATACAAAATTCTGGTGTGTTTCCCAGTTTACATTTAGTCCTGCCTACAAAAAAAAAAAAAAAAAAAAATGCTTGGCATGTTAAAAAAAAAAAAGAGAGATTGAAGGAAATTAAATATTTTTATTTAAACTATTTGAAAGTTAAATAAATGGCAAATCCAAGCACAGCTTGAAATGGGAAGTAGAAGTTCTGATTTATTTTCCCACAAAGGATTGTTTTACTACATGAACCAGGTAAAGCAAAAGAACGCAGATTCATAAAACTCTTCACTGTTTCCTAAAGGGCATTTTTCATGATAAAGAAGAAGTTTTCACAGCATTTTTCGCTCAGCTATACTGAAGCAAGGGGATGCTGCTGTAGTATATCTTCAAGGGGCTCCACCAGGTTTTTGAAGGGACAGCATGTGTACAAGCCATGTCAAGGTTACTCGTGAGGCCACAACACAAAGCTGCTGCTGCTTTTGGTACCAGTGCTATGGGCGCGGCTGGTCCCAGAGCTACTGACACTGACCCGAGGGCAGACGAGTTCCTTCATTCTGACGTATCCCATATTTTTAGGGCTTTCTTTTTTTCTAAGAGAATAGGGTGGGAAATCAACTTTAATCCAACTGTAATCCTATGCTTGGTTGCTTAACAAAATTTCCATCCATCTCCCATGGTGTCCCCCGCTTCTTCCCCTCCCTTTTTCTCTCTCTCCTTCCCTCAGTGGTCAGCAGTAAGCGGGGGGGGGCTTTGTTCCTCCCCTTTTCTGCAGGCTGTGTTGTAGCAGCTGCCCAGAGTGTAGCTCGATATGGAAGTCACTAATTTCCAGAAGTTAAAATTTCTGACTGTGGGTACAAATTCTTCTCCCTGCTCCTGGACACGTCACGGGATCCGCAGTGATCGTGCCCTGCCTGATACTGCCGTCGCCCATCCTGCTTATTCTAAGGAGAGCTGGAGGAGGGGAAGACGTAAAGTGATCGCTAGTGAGTTTGTGGCAGGGATTCAAGTAAGGATTGTAGCTCTGTGTTGGCTATTTTGGGATTTCGTGAAACCCAGTGTAAGCCAGGAGATTCATTTCACTGCGTGGTCCAAACCACAGGCAGACGTGGTCCCTTGGGCTGGACTGTGCACAGCCTGAAAGGATAGGACTGACAGACAGTCATACCACCAGCGCAGCCTTGATTGTCACTGTCTACAGCTCCTTGGATAAGGGGGAAAATACAGAAAGTTTTAAACTTCAATTCTCAAACGAAATTAATTTGAAACTTTGTATAGTTCTATTAAATCCTCAGTGTAATAGGAAATGAAGCGAAGTGTTAGTGTTTGCACTTATTGTTTCAACTCTATACAGGATCATTAATCTCCATTCAAACATTTACTTAGTGAATGATTAAAACCGTTAAACTTGAGCTTTTCTTACCAGACAATTGAGCAAAGATTTTGTTTGCACACTTTTGAGGTCTCAGCACAGGGGCCATTTGCTTTGCTACCCAGCCCAGAAGAGGCTTGGAGCTAGGCAGCTCCTGATATACACACGACATTGAGCAGGACACCTCAGAGGGAAGGCAGGTGAAAGTTTCTTGCAGAATTATTTCTCGGAATGGTTCAAAAGAAAAGAGAAGTTTGAAAAATCTGAAAAAAAATCCATATGGTCTTAAATAGTCCTTCGATAGGTGTTTTTTTTTTTTTTTTCCTTAGAAATCACTGTCTTGGCAAATTCAAAGCTGTAATAAACAACTTGGGTGGTAGCACAGTAATATAAGAGTTCTTAAAGGGGCTTGCACAATAAAACTGTGCCTGAAATGTAGTTGAGACAGAGGAAAAGCAGCAGCTTTCACAACTTGATTTCTTGGGCTGGAAGAGGGAAGAAAGTCACTGAGGTACATGGGGAAAAAGGCAGAAGGTTTGTTGTTTTCAGATCTTCTGTTCTTTTCCTACAGCTTTTCTTCGATGTTCAGGTAGTATCCTGACAAATGTGGGCCCTGAATTGTGCCAAAGTGACCAGCCTTCAGCTTCTTGCTCTGGTCATAGATAGGACCAGAGCACTTCAGCAACAATTTCAAAACCTCATGGCATCAAACTGTTTCAAGATGATTTTTCTCTGACCCATTTAATTTTGACTTTATGAAATGCCAGGTCTGCCTGGTAAAATAAGGCCACATTTCAGCAGGCTTTATACACTGCAGGATGAAGGAAAAATATCCCAATTTCCCTAACCTGTATTATTTCACATTGTTTTGCAGGTTTGACACAGAGGCAAAATATCAATAACCTCAGCATTGATTAAACTGTTATGATTACCTTCGTTATCTTCAGGTTCTTGACTTTGCTAACTGATATCGAGCTTTTCTTATTGCTAATACCGGGAAACTTTTAAGGCTGCTTTGAAGGAGAATAAGAATCAATCGTGCATCTTCAGCGTAGTGACAGAAGAAAACCCTTTCTGAAAACCAGAACTAACGTGTGAATATTGACTTGTAAGTCCATTGCCACAATACTTTCTTTGCTCTTCCTTTCAGAAA
>NW_010535238.1:582-34917 GCF_000687285.1 Phaethon lepturus | reverse complement strand
CTGCTGAAAACCTAAACACTCGGAATTCTTCCTGTGCCGAGTAAATATAAGCAAAACAATTGAAGGCAGCTGCGTCTGAGCGGGAGGCAGCAGGCTGCGAGTGCAGAGACGCTCCTGGCTAAGAGGGAGCACCTCAGTAACCAGAGGTTGAGCCGGCGGCGGCCCCGTTCCTGGGTGGCATCCCAGGCGCGAGTGACCCATCCCCGTGGTTGCGGCGTTAAGGAGTCAGACTTGCATCGGCAAGTTGCAACTGATGCGGAGTTTTCTAAAGGGCAAAGTGTCAGTCCTGCTCCTACGAGAGCCAGTGAGACTTTACCAGAGAAGTATTTTTGGAAACCCCACCTGTGTCTTGCTGTCAATATGAAGCACACATTTTGGAGCCTATTTTTCATGCCATAATACACCTCTTGAGAGTGCAGGAAGAAAATAGTACCCACAAGGAAAGAAAGCCTACAAAAATCAGCCTTGAAATAATGGCAGGCTAAAAAACCGCTTGGAAAACCCGCTGCATAATGAGGAAAGAAGTACTGCAGAGGTGATTTAAAATAAAAGTTGACTATTAAAAGAGAAACGATGTTACAGTGACCTTCACTGTGTAGTTCTTTGAGGCATGTCACCACAGCCATTGGTTAGGTTTTGGCAGCAGCACAATCACTTTGATCTCAGTTAATCAAGGCAAAGCAGCACTTTCTTCCCACTAATTGAACGGTTCCCTCCCATGGGCACAACGTAAGTCCGTAGATTTGCAGTCGTATCAGTGGGATAACTTTGCTTAATAAAAACTAACAAAAGCTTTCAACAAAGCGCCAGACAGTTCAGTACCTGATTCTCCCTGCTGCAGGGGACACAGGTTACTGAGTCCCGGTGAAGTTATTTTGACTCATTAGTCAATCTTGTACCTTTCTTGTACCCAGAAAGGTACAAGAAGGTAAATGCCACCAAAAAGTGCCAGTACCAGAAATGAATCAGTGCTTAGCACAAATTTCTGCGTGAGTCTCTTAATCACATCAAGGGACACTTCCACCCTTAATGGCATTATAATGAGGAAAAGCTTAGTATTTAACTAACTTCAGCAACTGGTAATGCTTGTGGAGAATTTTTATTGCGTTACTAATGAAATACTAATTGCTGGAAATACACATGTACGGGAACCGATTGAGATTTGATTACTTGGTTTCTAACTTTGGTAGCGACAAAGTTTTCAGCTGTGATCGATAGTAACAAAGCCGGGCATCAGTACGTTCTCCAAGACACATTAAAATGAATATTTCACTAACACCCCTTAACTTGCTGCTGCAAGATTTACCGAGTGATGGAAAAACCATGAATTAACATTATCCTGGTTTTGCTGCTTCAATAACTTGGATGAAACCTGCTGCTCCAAGCAGTGATCTCCATCTTCTCAGTGCTAACCGGATGCTGTGAGCACCATCACATGCTGCTTTTCCAGTCAGCCTGAGAGATGACACGGTTACAGAAAGCAGAAGGTACGAGCAACCTGAGAAGGTCTTGTGGACAAGGTACTGCCCATGAGCCATAGCTGGGGAGTCACAGACCTACTCCCTGGCAGTTGTATTTACATGGTTTTGATCTGCTGCTCTGAATTAATTGGTCTTTGATATCAGGGTGACTTTCTCTCATTATTGGAGGGGTGAAAAAGGCTCTGACACCTCCTTTTCATTTATAAAGCTTGTTTAAATACTTGCACGTTTTTTTTAGAAGTGATTTTGCTGAAAATTCTGGAAAAGAAATTGGTTAGCTAATCTAGGAAATAGCTTGGTTTGATTTCTGCTATTTGACTTTTTCTGTCCAGAAGTAGTCATTGGCAAAAGACCTAGTGCTGAATACATTATAGAAATACCATTCTAGGTCCATGTGTACAGGGGGAATTGGTATAGCTTTGTCTGTCGGAGGATATCGTTGCAGTTAAATAAAAACATCTATAACTATATCAAAGGAAACTTCTCAGTCACCGCATGTCAGGTGAGAGGTTTTTATTTTTTTCTTTTGGTAAGCAATACAATAATAATAGTAGTATGACAGGTTTTCCATCCGGGTATATACTAAAAGCAGTGAATATTTAATGCAAATAGATAAGTTTATTCTGCATCAGAGCTGAACGTCGTTGTAAAACTAGCCAGATCATGCTTATCTTCCTCTTATTCCCAGACTTTACATTCTACTGCCCATTAGTATGCAGCAAAAATTAAAGCTGTCATCCTTTCCTGCCAGCGAGTGCCCAGCCAAGTAATGATTTCACATATAATGGTGTTGACCATCAAGTTACACTGGGATTAGATGGGATGTAGTATCTTGGCTGAATTGAGCCATGAGCTGTTACTGAAAACCTAAGGTTGGCTTAAACAAAAACCAGGAGAGAAGTGTCATCACTGCCCATTAAGATCAAAGAAGCAAACGTTTGACATCTATGTTTTTTCTTGACTACTCACAACCTTCTTCATATGGAAAAACAAGATAGCCAACAGATGTAAAAGGTGGTATCTTGGGAAAAAAGCTGCTTAAAACTCTTTCTTAAAAGTGCCTTGATATAACTCAAAGGACCTAATTAAAGAATATTTCCTGATAGACTATTTTTTATGCCCCCAATTAAATATTTATCTATTACACTTACACTTGCAATGTTGTTATGATCCTAGTTATCTTACAAGTATTTTACAAAATCGCTCTTTGACAAACCACTTAAATTATAATTCTCAAATAATATCAAAACATCATCATGTTGTATTTCTAGTCCAAGAAATGACTATGTTATACCTAATTAACAAACCAAATAACTTCCTGTATTTTAAAGTACAATCATTATGTGTTTGTTTTTTTGTGGTTTTTTTTGTCATTTTGGCTGCCCACAGAGTTTCCCAACAGCTAGGCATCTATGTGTATGTATTTAGATACTCTCTTATTTTATAGCGTTTAGAACTAAGACAGAATTATTATGGCTACATAAGACACATAATACAGTTGCATGTGACAAAAGAGGACTAAATTAAGGAGATCCCTTGGTTAGCTTGTATTTTGATGTTCTGTTGCTTGTTACACTTAACTAACGTATGATTCCTAGATATGGATCCTACATATAAAGGCTGCATATGAAGCCCTGGTTAGAGCACATCATAACTTTCATCAGAGGTACATGACTAGACTTTTTCTGCATGGAAAGAAATGCGTAGGGAAGGTTGTATGGCTGGTTCTCACTCTAATATTGAGCATAGACACGGCTGGGATATGCATAATGGTTATAGAAATGAGGTGTGTTATTGGCAACAGGGACCAGACATAGGCTAGATATAGCTTTCTATGCTCCTCTCTTAATTTGTCATAAAATTTATATATAGAGAGTAAGAAGCTATCTGGACAACCTTGAAGGCACAGAAATTGAAAACCAACAGAAAACTTCAAGCAAAGTAAGTTTAAATGTACTTTGATATAGGCAGCTCAGAAAAAGTGAAGGGTGAGATTCTTAAGAAAATGGTTCTGTCATAGATCCCAACAACCTCACAGAGAAAGTAAGGTTGCAAGCCAGATGTAAACCTTCATTAAAGATAAGATAGATATAAGTTTAAAAATATTAGTTGCTTGCATGAAAAGTCATTTGTTTATATCTATTATTTTACTTAATAAAATAAATATAAATTGCTCTAAAGATTATTAATTCTTTAAAATTTTATTTTGCTGGAAGCAATTATGAAACTGATTTTCTAAAATGAGTAGAGTTTTTTAAATGTATTGAGGACTTAGAAATAGTGGGTGCTTTAAAGTCTCTGAAAATCAGAATCCTTAAAGCCCTCAAACTGAGTGCACTATCAGTCATGTTATAAAGTTGCTTCGACCTGAAGTCTGACCAATATCTCCTTCAGCAGAATGGTTCCTTTGCTGTCAGTGGAAAGATTTCCTTCAAGCCACAAACCTCAACATGAAAATAGTGCTTATACCTTTTCTGTCGATTTTAGCATTAGAGCTTGGAGATGGGGTTATCTCCTGCCACATCACAGAGCGTTGTTCTTCTACAGCCGAGATTCATTTCACTGGAGGTGGCATGAGGCGTATGTGAAGCGGGGCAGAATGAAAAGGCTTGTGCTCTGCCTCCCCACGATGTAGATAAAAGTAGTCTTGTTGTGTCTTCAGTGTTGTTGAGCCAGAACATTTCTCAATCGCCAAAATCACGCAAAAATATAATGGATTCACAACTGGCATAACACTACGTATGACATTATACAAACTAACATTTTCACAGCGTGCCATCAATTTGAAAGTCTATGTTTCTCAGTGAGCCTCGCACAGGGGAGGCTTTCTGCAATGGGAAATGACCAACAATGTGGCGTTATTTATGGGGTTGGTCACACAACACGTGTGCTATGGAAAAAACCCACTATTGTTTGTGTTACTGTATGCGGTATTATTTTTAGTAATGTACATAATTTTAAACTCCCAGAGTAGGGTCCAGAAACATATATCCTCCATCAGTTTTCAAATCTAAAGTTTTATAGGCTTCATATTTACTTGTTAAATGTAAACTTTCCCTTAACTTTAAAAAGAGCGAAGTCTCTTTACTGTCCAACTTGTTCTTAAAAAGATACATGACATTTATTCTGGCAGTTTGTATACCTGACTTGTCTGAATAATTCTTCACAAAGAAGAATGTACAGAAAAATATTCAAGAATAAATATTTTCTTCAGTCCATTAAGCAATTTTGTAATGGAAACATGAAACTAAATCTTATTTTTAAAAGCTTGGATTGTAGAAAACCCTTGAAATGCTACAACGGAAATGGCAAAATACTTTTTCATAGGCTAACAAACATTTTACTTGAAGGGGAGACAAACTCTACTTTAATAGAGGTTGTCATAAGAAATCAGAAATAGTACTGTGTGCAGTTTGTCACAGAACAACTTTTCCTGTAGGAGATGTTTCAGGAGATGGAATTTCTAAGAGGTTCCTGTACACCAGATTCCGAAGCTTGAAATTCCCCTGCGTTGCAGTACCCAGGAAGGATTAATTTTATGGTAAGATAACAAGCTGAGAAATGTGTGCCTATTTTATGTATGCTCCGTGTAGACTATGAATTTTCATAAGTAAACATCAATATTAATGCAGCTTTAAGTCTTCTCTATTTACATGCAATAAGACACATGCTTGTCTATAAAGGGCTAAAATTAGCATTCCTTGTTTCCCCAGAAGAAGGTTCCATCTGAAAAATTCAACCCACAGTATGTAATAAAATTGTTTTGTGCACCTTTTAATTGATAATTAGGTATACGTGGAGATTGTTTATTTTGAAAGGAATGCAGAGTGGAATCCCCGGGCGTACTGTGCCGTGAGGCAGGGCAGGTTTTTCAACGCTCTAGTGTTCAGCGGTTCGTAACCAAGCGGTGCTGAGCTGCAGGCGCGTCCCATCCCCAGCTCTGCTTTTGCCGTATGTTTGCGTTCCTCTCCAAGGGTGTATCCGTCAGAATGCTGACAAGCAGCACCAATCAGTGTATGTCAGCAAGGACTGGGTGGGAATTACGGTTCCGGTATGAAGCTTGGAGTAGCTGTGCCACGGGAGGCACGGGAGGAGCTTGTAGTTAGCACTTAGAGCTGAACGGATGTGTCCAGGGAGGAAGAATATGAGACCTGCACCAGCTGTCTTTTGGGGCATTGAGATTTTTTTTTGGGGGGGTGGACTGTCTGTGTGAGTAAATAAGAGTCAGTTCCAGGTGTCTTTTTGCTACTGCAGTTTCTAGACTGCAGAGAAATAATACATGGAGGTATTTGGATAGCAAATCAGGTAGTGATAGGGAGCACCTGATCGATATTCCTCGGCACAACAGGAAGCCAGCAAGGTGACATTCGGACTTAACGACTTGTGCAGACTCCACAACATTGTGGAGCGCTAGCAACGTCAAGTTCCATTTTTCCAGATAGAATCTGTAACAACCAAGGGGAGATATAAATATTATTTGAAGTATATTTTGTGCATCTTCTTCCTACAAATCTACAGTATTCTTTAAAGACAATAATAATAAAAACTTATCTAGTTGTGCTTCTGTTGACTTACATCATTACAATTGACAACCTCTAAGTGAACTAAAAACAGGCTTCTGTACCAGAAATTTATTATAAATTAAAAAAAGAAAATCTGAACTTTGAATACACTCTTTTGTATAAGACCAGTGTTTTTACTAGGTTTGCAATACGTAATGGGGGCTGTGGCTATTTATTCGTGGTATATCAATAATATATATACTGCTGAAAGTCTGTGACTGTTTTAATTTTTGATTTATACATTTTAGATATCACACTGTAAAAAGTAGATTGAGAGAAAGTTTATATTTAGAAGCAGACTTTTAAGTATTTTTTTTATAGGCGTGATAACTTCTCTGCTTCATTAACATGACTGTTTTGATAAGAAACTTATAATTATATTTAGCTTGTCATGTTTGGTACCTGTATCTCTTTGATGTCCCACTTCAAGATAACAACAATTAGGGGCATTAATAATAAAAGATGTGCATTTCCTTTTACGATTTTTACTTGCTTTATTTTAATATATATTTATTTGCTTTTCCATTTTCCATTAAATCTGATTTGGAAATCTCATGCTTATATCATAGCCTGTATGTATAAAACCTCTTTAAAAGCGGGTGGTCTGAGTCTATTCTTTATAAAGTTCTTTCAGAGGTTGAAGAAAGGAGTTGTCCACAATGCCACTGAAAACCAACTGTGTGTTCCTATAAGATCCCTCAAAGTTCAGAGCTTTGCGTATGAAGAAATACGGCCAGAACAAAAGCTGAGGATCTTCTGCTCCATTTTCTGCTCCATCACTGTCCGTATGAGACCTTGGCTGTGGTGTCACTCACAGCACTTCTGCTCCTTTGCAGGGCCGTAAACAGTTCTCCCCCCGGACAGAGTCCAAGCTATGCACACACACGTGCAAAACAGTGACAACTCACTCTGGTTTGTCTTTAGCACAGACGTCCTTTCGCTTCATGCTTCTTTTCTTGTATGACGGATTTTAAGGACATTTCCATGGTGTTCGGGGCCAAGCTCAAAGAGATGGCAGGCCTTTCTGCCAGCACCTTCTTGTCTCACTCATAATTTATATCTGTTTACTCAAGTGTACTGCACAGCTAGCACTGAACTGATGTCTTCCTTTGGGACATAGTCCTCAACCTCCTTAACAAATGAAATATTAATGTGTTTTATACAACACAAGCATATAATGGATTTTCTTCTGTCATAATAATTTTTTGGACATGCTGCTTGGCAATGCAAATATTCACAGCTGGTTTGGAAGGGTATTAAAATTGTCCTACCTAGTATCTCAGAAAAAAAGGCAGAAAGAGGAAAAAAAACCTAAGAGGATGTGTTTTTTTACAGTATGGAATATTGTTGATGTCTGTCTTGATGTGGCTGAAAAGATTGGTTCTGTTTATGTGGAGAGGTTGAAGATTTTAGTGTATCTGTGGCAAAAATGGTGAATGAAGGTTCCTTCCATTGTATGATGGAACCAGCAGATGTGCTATCTGATATCAGATAAAGCTAACAAATCAAATATTAGAGCATTTATAGCATATTGGAGTCCTCGAGAAACAAGCTAGCCTGAGACTCAATATTTTTCACTGTAACTATTCTTATGTCAGTAGTAGACCCTTAGATTTAGGATTTGATTTAGGATCTATTAAAGTAAATGGATGTCTTTTTGTTGGATTGCGTCACCTGATACAAACCCATGGACACAGGTAGAAAGAAAAGTAAAACTAATTGAAAAAGAATGGTCACACTCTCATGAAACTTACAGTAATGCTTAATGAGAGAAAAAAAAGAATATTTAAAAAAAAAAAAGACGTGGAAAACTTGTAGGTTTCAAGACAGAGTGCTGTAACTCATTTGTTTTGAGAATGGGATTGGAGGAAAGATATGATTGTGGGTTCATTACAGTCAATAAACACGTTTTGCACCTGTGATTCACGCCTGAGCTATGAATTCTCATATGTAAGAACTACAGACAAAGAGTTTTCCTTTTGATTATCACAGTGTAGACATAGTGATTACACAGCGATTATGCAAAAATATCAGTACTGTGTTTCAATTATTTAATTTATATTTTGGCATCTCTTTTCCTTTGTTTTAAACATGAGTGTTCTAAAAGAAAAATGGATTTAGAATGAGAAAACAGGATTTTTTCCATTTGAAAATGTTAAACTGAATATATCAAGTGTCTAGGAGGTCTAGAAATATATTTGATAAAACAACTGCACTGAGGCTGACCTTTTTTGTAAAGATTTTCAGTACTGATAAGTCAGCGTTTTCTAACAGAAAAATCTTATTGCATCTTCAAAGCCTTATTAAAAATATTTAATAAAAAAAACTGGATCTGCTGTTTTCAGTAAATCACTCAGATGACAGGCTTTACATCTAAACTCTGTATTCTGGGCTTCCTCATTTTAATGGAAATATGACAATTATTCCTATAAAATATTTCCCTAGGAAAACAACCAATACTGTAGTCACTGGGGCAAGGTAAATTTGCTCCTACCGAGTTCGATGTGGCTGTGACTGCAGTGCCAGCAGTCTGTCACCCGGCTACTTTGTCTGTGCACGTTGCGCTTTACACATGTGTATATATGGTACTCAGATTTGGTTTGAAGTGTGGAACGGACAGACTATTCTGAGTAACAGTTGCAAGAGTTCCTAAAATTTGATTTCTGGGCTGACGGTTGAGATTTGTCTGCAGGCTTGGAGGTGAAGATTTTTACCATGGGTTAGATGAAAGGCCAAATTGCTCTTGCAGACTTGTGCAAGCTCTCTGGCACAGACCTGTGATTTGGTTCTGCTTTGGGCAATTATATGATCTCTCTTCTACACAGATGCTATTTTTGTGAAGTTTGTGATAATGCCTGACAGGGCAACAGAAAGTGACATATCAACCCTGTCTGGTTGCATAAATCCATCTTGCAAAACAAATGGGGATAAAAAGCAGATTTGGATCCTGAAACTGCTAGCTCTAGGAATTTTGTTATGTGGTCGGTGGTATGTTTTTTCAATCTACAGTATACCTTGAATTGATAGGTTCATTTATGTTACATCTGACAGAGTAATACATATGTAACAGACGTTAAAAATTATGTTTGAATGTGATGAATATTGTCAGATATTGAGTTTTTAAACTCTGACATCTATATGGAGAGAGAGGTACAATTTCCTTCTCACTGAATTTCCTGACTGCTCCTAACTTGTGATAAACCTTCAGAGTGATGCAAACAGATTTAGTAAAACAGCTTCCACTTAACACTAATAGGACTTTTACAGCTAATTTCCTGTGCATCAACTGGAAAACGTGCCACTTAATATAATCTAAACATGTATTTATAGCTTAATTATTCTCTACCATTAGCCAAAATGCAACATTACATAGTTCCATAACTTATTTTATATGATATCCTGTAATAATATACAACATGTCCATGTTGGAGAAAACACTTTCAAAATGTTTTGATTTTGAATCTATACAACTAAGATAAATGTGAACATCTTATGTGTACGTAGTTTGTAAAAAAACCCCAAAGTGCAATGAAACGTATCAAACTGATTTTATTTTGGAAGTTGTGATAACAAACAAAATGAGAAACATTTCTGAAACACATACTAAATTTGAACCTACGGGAATCATCTAGGACATAAACAACTGTTATTTTCTTGGTGTAAGTAGTAGAAAAGAACGGAGTTTGTATCCGAAACAGCAGAGCATCCCTGCTGTTTAGAAAAATGTATCCAACTGATGAAAATATACTGTCCCTACTTTTAACAATGTTCAGTGACTGTCCTGAGTGATCATTGCACAGAGTGTTTGAATTCTGAAAAGTACAAAGTTTGACAGTTGCAGTAAAAAACGGGACAGTTAAAATATTTCTTTTTTTTAGCTCTGTCTTCCCCGGGGTATGCTTGATCAACCAAAGTCAATTTGAGAGGAAACTGTAAATTTCCATGAAGTGGCCTTCGAAATAAAAAAGGTAAAATGGTAACCTGCTAAGAGTATATAAGGCTGTCAAGTCCTGTAAATGACTTAGGGGAAAAGCAGTATGCGAGAATTCCCAGTTATTGTACAGTGGACACACTTGATATAAGATTGCATTGTGGAGTTTGCTCACACCAGAGAAGAAAAGACTGTGGTAAGGCTGAACTTGAGCTGTCCCTGACATCTTGTAGGCCTGTTACACCACATACTACTGATGATCAGAAATCACAATTACTATGAGCTAATAGAGGTTACTGAAGATGAGAATGATTAAAATGGGCTGAAATTTTTGTTGCTTAAGGAAATCTGAAGATTTCTGCAAGATTCAGGAAAAAAATGACCTTTCAAACAGGATGTGGCATGACTACTAGTGGTAGGTATAACCAAGGGAATTTGGTCTCTAACTAGGACACACATTGGGAGAACACGTGCATTAAAACAACCGGGGAAATGACAATGAAAAACACACATGATAAGATTGACGGATCCAGTACCATTCAGTGAATACCATTCATGCAGTTGGTTAAATTACTTTTTCTGAGCTTAAACTTCTTGTACTGTAGCTCCTTATTACGTTGGCGAGAAAGATGATCAATAAGATAAATGGTCGTTCTTGGTATTTTTAGTAAGTATAGGACAGTGGCAATAACATCAATGATCTTAAATAATTGCATTGTAGTAAAGGAAAAAATATCAAGTATTTCTAATGTCAGGTGCCAAAGCTTAGCAGTAAGAGTCTGGTTGTCATCTTGTGTAAGTTTTCATACCTTCATTTGTGCTTGCTGAGAATCTGGCCTTTAAACATAATGCTTTAATTTCAAATTTGATCAAATAACTTTTAAATTTGGCATTAGTTACTTTTTCAGACAAAGCAACTCAGACTTACCTGAGACTAGATTGTTAACTGTATGCAATTCAATGGTCTGACAGGAGAGTGTGAGTTATATTGTGTAAATACTCACACAATATTAGATGCAGTATACTTTTTTTGTTAAAAAATAGCTCTGTGCTTCAGAGGCTACTAGGAGGTTAATTACCCCGTTCTCTGCTTTCTAGAGACTAAATCTGCATAAGAGCTTTCTATGTCATAAACCAGAAAGGGTTATGGATGGTCTTTGTGGTTTAGCATGAGAGACACCTAAGGAAGATCAATGTGGCATACACATCCTTCCTTTCCGTGTTATTAGCTGATGTGGCATTAATGACATTTACTGTGACCAGTAGCTGCGGGCTGATGCTAAGAATTACATAATCAGTTTCTTGGATTTTTTACCACAACTTACACACTGACAAATCTGTTAGCATGGGCACAATTTTGCTCTATGAACAGATTATCATATAAGTTTAGGCCAACTCAAAGACCTGCTTAGCTCCTCTTTAGGCTGTCTCTGTGGTGCACTTACACAAAATGATGCATTAGGTGGGGTAATTTTTTTCTCAACTACAGACATTCTTGAATGCATTTTTTAGACTTCATTTTTAATGTATTGGCTAAAAAACTCCAAAAGAAAACTTTTACGAATATTTCCTGTGCTTGAGGAAATGAGTATCTCCTGCACCTTGTAAACCAGTTCCACCTGGAACAAGGAGATTCTGTATGAGAATGACATATACCTAGACGTTGTTCCAGTATGGCACAGGCTCCTCAGTACTTTATATATTATGGCATCCTTCATCAGTGAAGACCATAGGGTTTTAATAATTCTAATGCAAAAGTCTTTATCCATCATCATTTTTAAGCTGTAACAGAAAATGTCACTGGGACGAGACACTCTTTGCCTTGGTTCAGCTGTCCTGTTTCAACCCAGATCCTGCATTTCAGTTTTCTGCATCATTTACTTTGGCAATGAAAGATTTACATATAGCATCATGTCTCAGAAACTAATTTTGCAAGGCAAAAATATAACTATGAGAGTCCTCAAAAACTGAGTTTTGGTGTCCATAAGAAACCAACATGTAGATTTTTACAGGATGTATATGAAAACCTTGCCCTCAGAAAAGAATTACACTTCCTTTTCTTAAGAGTATTTGCAGATGCAAATTATCTTTAAATTTGGATTTTAATTCAGTGCTGCTGGATCTAAAATATTTTCTGCTACTGCTCCCTAAGACCTATGAGCATTTAGGATGCTAAAGAAGTATGTTTAAAACAACTTTTGAGTCTGATGTCTGGATATTTTCTAAGACACTTATCTCAATTAAGAAAGACGTTTTGAATTACAATATCCTCCTCCTTTTTTGGTCTACATCTAATTGTATTTGAGGGAGACTGTGATTTGTGCAGCTGGATGTATCTGTCTCAAGCTTAATGAAAATACAGCTGATGAAATAATGAGGAAATAATACGTCATAAAAACTGACCTAAAGAATTTCTTGCAGTTTCCACAAGGATGTAGGTAGAGGGGCTAAGAGGTCCCCCACAGTTATCTCACCAATTGAAGGCAATTTTAAAATATTGCTTTAGTGCTTAAAATTTATCTCACGTTAGCTTTCTCTTAAGGGGGGAAAGTCTATTACAAATACGGATAATCAGAGTGCCATCTGCTTGAGGGACATAAACTTACTATATAGCACAAACAGTTAATATGGATTAAAACACTGTCAAAGCTGTATGCCAACAAAAGTGGTTGAGACTGTTTTTCTGGCAGAACACCAACTCTTAGTAATTTATCTTAATATTCAATTTATATAAGAGCTGTAAGCTTAAACATATGAGATTTATGAAGGTTGATTTGACTGCCCTCTTTACTTTCTGTGCCTTCCACAACATTATAAAGGTGGCAGATTGCTAATCGAGAATCCCTGACACTTTGTCCAAACTCAGAGGTGAGTTTCTCAGAAATGATAATTACCTGTAATTCCAGCCATGATCTCTTTGACTATGAGCCACAGTTAAACTATTCATCTTTCCCACATATCCTCCTTACAAAATGAGACCACACTAATAACGAACATTTCATTACTCAGACAACTGTTTCCTCTTTTATACTTCTAGCTCTGACACTGCATCAGTAGATTTAATGAAACTACAGATGGCAATAGTTCACAGTGACACTCTCTTATGTACTAAATAGGATGCCAGTCTGGTTTTTGTTGTTGTTGTTGGTTTTTTTTTTTGTCAGCTTGCTTTATTTTTTTATTGTATTTTCATATGTTGTGCTGAAGTCATACATTGCAGTTGCAGCTCAAGCTTATTCCACTAAATGTATTTTGTTCTGAGCCTTTACAAGGGTCTTATATTATTAGAAGATCATGTGCCTTAAACAGATGCTAACTATTCTGAACCAGCATAATGCTGCTGTTTTGTGAACTCTGGTACTTAAGCAACTCACTAACTGGATAAGCAACTACAACATCTGCTATGTCTGAATCAATGCAAAAGTGAATTACTTGCATTTATTTCATTGACTCTAGTCACTTCATGGAATAAGGTGCTGGTGCTTGTCAGGCACAAGAATACTGGCATCTGGCCTGTACCTCATCTGTGGATGTACTGGGTCTGGCTGGGATGGAGATAATTTTCCTCACAGCAGCCCTAAAGGTGCTGTGCTTTTGACTGGTGAGTAAACCGGTGTTGATAATACCTCCCCGTTTTAGCTATTGCTGAACAGTGTTTGCATGGTGTTGAGATTTTTTGGGGTTTTTTTGTTTTTTTCTTTCTTTTTCCTACTCTGCTGCCCCAGCGAGTAGGCTGGGTTGCGCAAGGAGCTGGGAGAAGACACAACCAGGACAGCTGACCCCACCGGACCAAAGAGATATACCATACTGTATGGCGTGGTGCTCAGCAATAAAGGCTGAGGGAAAGAACAAGGAAAAGGGCGATGTACGTGGTTATGGGGTTTGTCTTCCCAAGAAACCATGATGTATGCTGGGGCCTTTCTTTGCAGGAGGTGGATGGACATCTGCCTGCTGATGGAAAACAGTGAATGAATATTTTCATTTGCTTTGCTTGTATGCACAACTTTGCTTCACCTATTAATCTGTCTTTATCTCGGTTCACCAGTTTTGAGATTTGTTCTTCTGATTCTCTACCCCACCCCGCCGTGGGAGGAGTGAGCGGGAGACTGGGTGGCAGGATAGCCACCGGCTGGGGTCAACCCAACCCAACAAACATTAGTATTTGTTTTGCCTTTTGCCTCTTAAATATGTTAAGCTAATAAATAGCCTAAATCTTGTATAGGCTGGGGTATTCTGGGACAGGGTAATGAAAATTTGGTCTTTGCCTTAGAGATACATTTCTTCTTCTGACAAGATAGATGAATTGGATGGATTTGCTCATTACCATTTAGTTTGTCTTCCTTTCCATGTTCTTTGCTTTTATTAGAGCCTTCCTCTCTTGTTTTTCACTGTTTCCTGCATTTCTCTGTATTATGAGTTAATTATTGCTCTCTTCCTTCCCATGTTGCTCCCTGTCTAGTCTAAACAGTCTAAACAGATGTGGATCAAATATCCCTTAAAATTAAGTGTTTCACCCCATTATTTTGTGCCATTTTATATTAATCAAAAAGAGTTCATTCATCAGTGCAGGACAACAGGGAGTGTAAGAAATCTTAATGTCTGAAAATGGTGCATGAAGAATGCTTCTGTTGACAATTGTTCAACAGGATTGTACCTCTGGGCAGTTTTATCTCTAGTCTTCTATTTTTCCATCTGTTACGTAGTCTTGGAAACTCTGTTTCTTAACACTTCAAAGACTTCAATGACTGCACAGAATGTATTTATAATAATTACACTTCTGCATCAAGGTTTTGTTCTTTTTTCACTGTAAAACAGAGCTATGCACAAGCAGGAGACAAAACATGCAACTCAGTTACGTTAAGCCAAGCAAAACTTTATTTACATGCTCTATTAATTATTGATGTATTAGATTTTCAGAAATATAGACTGTAAGACAGAAACTGATCTAGAAACTGATAAAAAATGATACATTATCAATAAAGCAGTAACTATTGTTACCTAAGATTTCATTTCTATTGATTGTGTGCAATCAGTTATGTGCAATAAGGACATTTGCTTGATTTCAGTAAGTGGTGTTTCACAATGATCATAAATTAAGGTATTTTTATTGTAAAATAATTAAGTTTTTCTTGTTTGCAGAAAACAAAATGTCATCTTCACAGCTGTGTAGTAGAGTCCTCCAAGACTCACAATAGGCCATGGCTTAATGTATTTACTAAAAAACTTGAAGCACTGGGTGAAAAGGGAAATGATAAAAAATTTTCAGATGTCACCCAATTATTTAATTTAGTTTAAACCTGAGAGGATTTTTACGGACATTGAAAGCACCTAACAAACGCAGTCAACTTGATAGAGGAAGGTAAAATTTGTGCAAATTAGATACATATCAGAACTAAAAACTTTTGTCTATAACTAACTGGGAAAGGATGCGCTTACCAGTGCAAGTAGTTCCATGAAAACATTTGCTTTAAGCATAACAAATATATTCTGCCTCTACCTTTTTATTTTCACGCTTGACTCCATGATAATTGCTGCCATTAAAAGAGGAATATCTTCATCTTACTGTTCCCACAAATGTAGAGTGAAAAATAGGCAAGCATTTAATTTCAATAGTAATTGTTATTCCTTTGTCATCATGTATGATGTCCTAGACGCCAAAATTTCAGCAAAAGATCTGGGCTACTGAAACGCATTCAGAATCTAAGGACAAATAGCCAGAGGTTATAGGAAACAGATAGTGGTAAAAAGAGGTTAATATATAGTGAGAAGATTTGTCTCCATGAAATATAGACATTCAAGTTGCTATAGATGGGCCTGGCATAAAAAAAAAAAAAAAAATTGCATTGCATTTTCTTTGTTTCAAAGGTCAATATCTCTATAGCGGTATTTCAGGATGTTCTTCACAAAAGACATTTTCCTATTGCCACAATGCCTTTATTTCTCTTTGTTATCCTCTTCTTTCCTTACCAGCTTGCCAACTTCCCTGGCACCTAAACACACTGATCACGTGTGCTATGAAGAAAGCTACTGGTTCTATTTAGACTGTAGAAACTCTTTTAACAGGAGGAATTAAAAAAAAAACCAAACCAATATTGATGGGTAAATAATAATTACATAATCTTTATTACGTGAAAAGCTCTTAACACCAGGATTAAATAATTTTGGCGGTGTTTCTAGCTGCACTCCTGTCCTAATGTGTAATGGTTTCAAATTGGCTACTCTGATGTCATGCATTTGTTTCTCCTCGGTGATCTGTGCTTGCATAGATCTTTGTGACTCTTGTTTCACAACAGAAGAAACTTTCTTCTCCTCATTCATCCCATATATCCTACTAAACACTCTTGATTCTTGTTTGCTACTATTACAAAGCGAACAGTAAGGGTAATAAATGGGACCAGACAACTGCTCCAAAGAATTGTTTAAGTTACAATGATCATACAGGTCAGATTTTGGGATGTTTCTAAAGACACTGAATTAGTGAATTCACTGAGTTCCCTTTCCTCTCCAGTCTTCTGCATCCCTGACATTTTTCCAATTCTTTCCAAGACTTTTCTCATTGCAGCAGACTTTGCTCTTCTGCCCTTTAGCCTGTGTGCTGGGGCTAGAAGATGTACATCCTTTTGGAGGCAGCAGCTTGCCTTCCTTCTCCTAGGGTGACACAAGTAGCAACGACTTAGTTTTTTTGTCTAACAGCTGACTTTAGAGGATAATAGGTGACTGCAAACTTAAACCTCAGGATTAGATTACATATACCTGAATGTATTTATATAATTTAATTTAAAAAAGGCAGCTATATGTCCATGCACCCTTATATTTGCACTCACCAAAAATTCTGCTATAGACATCCGTAGACATACACACACAGGCGCTCTTTGTATTTAATAAAAATGGTGAGTATAAGATTAATTTAAAAAAAAAACCCTGTTCAGCCTATATAACTAATGTCCTGTACTAATATAATGGTAAAGAAGAAACACCTCAATTCTATTGGTTAATTTATTACTATACTTTTTTGGATGAGGGGTTGAGACTCACTTGTTCTAGGCAGACTAGGAGATTTTTTTTCCTGATTCTCCCTCATGCACTGAGAATTTCCCTGTGAGATACCATTCTCCATAAAACTTTCAGTATATCTCATTCTCCAAGGAGTAACTAACTTTCCCACCTGTTTGCTAACTGTGTGTGCAAAACATCTGTGAAACAGACATCCAAATAATGGCTACGAGCAGTGTGCAGTGGGGAGAAAATTCCTTCCCACAGAAAGTTAAATACATGTTTGGTGGCACATCGTGTATTCTGAAACAGAGTAATACCTGTTTAGACTTTGTACCCGGTAATATTCTTTTTCTTCTAAGTGCTTCTATAGTAGTTTTAAGAGTGAGTTTATGGTTACAGCTATTGCTGCTGTCTTTGGTGCTCGATTTCACGTATTAATCACCATCTGTGCATAGACTTCGTTTCCTAAATGCCTTTCGTGCCTAGTCCCTTCTCAGCTTCACTTCATGCCTTCCTGCTTTAGGCTCTGCATTATCTCATTGAATAACCCATTGGCAGGAGAGCCATATGAACGAAGGTCCTTTTCTGGTAATCTCAATTTTATCAGGTGCAAATTAACTTAGTTTTCTTAATCTATGCCCTTGATATTAACATCTCAATTTTCTCTCATTTTTTGTTTCTTCCATACTTCATGAAAGTCTAAAACTGCGTGATAGACAAAGAGCTGCTTCAATATATTTTGTTTCATTTCCCTTAGCTACTAGGTAATGTTCTTGACTGAATTTGATCGACCACAATGTTTAAGAACCTCTGTCGTTTTTTGGACAACCTCAGAACACCATCTTTTGTTTTGTTTCTCTTTTTTTTTTCAGTTTACAGAGTCTTTTGCATGAAAAATTAAGATTCTGGTATTAAATTTTAACTGAGGATATAGTCAATTCTCTTCTTAACGTGAAGCATAAATTACTATTTTACTTGTAAGCAAATAACTTTTACAAAATTGAACACTCAATCTATCTCCATTTATACTCTCTTTTTGCTCTTCCACATTTCATTACATATCTCTTCCTATTATTTACTGCTTTTTGCTCTCCATACCATTTACCTTTCACCTTTTTCCTCTGCTTTTCATCATTTTTCCCGCTAATATATTTTTCTTCACTCCTCCATTGTTCATTTCTTTTCATATATTTCTACTTTATTTTCTATTTTTTTTTTGGCCATTGTCAATCAGTTTAAACACATCTTACATTAATTTTCTATCAATCAGTCATGCATTATGTACCAGCAATACATTTCCACTTTCTCCAGATAGTCTGACATTCATTCAACTTCGGGGTGGGGTGGTGGTGGTGGAGGAACAGTTCTCCAACAAGATTACTGTTATTTCCATGTTGTCTTAGTATATGAGAACCAGTTGATCAGTTTTATCCCGTGGTTTCTATGTGTGGATCCAGATGAATATTATTGCTACCAGTTCATTTTCAGATTTAGGAACATAGTGATAATGGTCTAGAAAAGACTGTCTTCCACAGTCACAAACAGTAGGTGTTTGATCAAGAACATTGGTGTAGCGGTGCATTGTTTTCCAGAAGCACTTCAAAAGTAGGTATTATTCCATAAAAATCACAGGGGTTATTGAGGACTGGACCATACCTCAACTACAAAAGGAAAACAAAACACCAGAGCCTGCCCCCTCAAAAAACCCACAAACCCCAATGCTCCATTCCTGTCTGAGCTGAGAAAATGTTCTTTCCTGACTGCAGATTTATTGATAATTTTATCACTGAACGTTAGTGACAGCAGAGCTTGTGTGATAACTCACCTCTTTAATTAATGTAGCTAGAATCCAGAGCAAATAAAGATATAAGCCAATTTCTCATTTCTTCAGTTGAGTAAACATGTTATTTTCAAAAATTTACAGTATAATGTTAATCTTTATTTTCGTTACTCAATTACTACTCAATTAGTACTCAAAAACACCACTGTTTGTTTGAATTTTCTATATCAGAACCTGGTCTTAATTTTGCAAGGAGCAAAAGACAATTTTTTAGCTTATTTTTGAATTGTGAATTTCAGCTGCAACTAGGTAACTTGGTTTTTTGTTTGCACTGTAAAAGAGGGGTTTTTTTATTAAGAAAACAATACTTTGTTTATAACTTTTAAAATGTAAGACATCTATAAATATATGGCAAGTGGCACGAAAAGTCCTTGAGGGACATGTATTAAATTGGACTTATTGTACTAGAGTGGCTTTATTCTTGTTTAGCATTGTACAAGCTGCAATGACTAAGTGTTCCTTCGCAATGAACTTCAAGCATCTCCAGAGGTCAAGAACAATCTTGCTTTTAAATGGAAGAAAAGAGAATGACACTTCATTGGTTGTAACTTCAAAATTTATTTATTTAGTTTTACTTTTTATAAAATGTGTTGACATAGTATTTCTGTACTGAGTACTTATAGCTTGAAATCAGCACTAAGGTTTCCTGCCCTTGACCTGTTTTAAGCAGTGGTGTATAGTATTCTTTATAATTTCTTTTTTCTACATAAAATGACAACGGTGCTATGCTGTATCAGGATAGAAGGTACAGAAGTGGGAAAGCTTTAATTTTTTCTGCTTGTTTGTCATGCGGCAACAAGCATGATTTCTGATGAATATGGGAAAGTTCTGACACTGACCTGTAGTCTAAATCTTCAACTCATGCAATATTACAAGTCGTATTACAAAAATAGCAAAGTCCATTATCTATATACAGTAGTTAATTGGTATTGAAATTAATAAGCTGCCTTCTAAAACAAAATAAATACCAAAAAAAATTAGTTAGAGAGGTATAGACACCTTAAGATTGGCTTTACCTTAATGGTTAGGCTGATCATGAACCTGAGCGGCGCAGATTCATGCTTGCCTGAACAGAAAGAATGTTTTTTTTCCATGCCTTGGAGGTGAACAGTGTAAGAATAAGATACAATAGTTGCAATTTTTTCATGTTTTAACAAAGGAAATTGAGATTAGACATAAGAAAACACACTTCACAGTGAGAGTGGTTAAGTACTGGGACAACTTGCCCAGACAGGCTGCAGAATCTCCCTTGCTAAAGGTTTTCAAAACTTGACCGTCTGAAGCCTTGAACAACCTTTGAAGTCAGTCCTACTAAGCAGAAGCTTGGACTAGATGACATTAAGGGGTCCCTATCAGCCTAAACTATTCTGTGACTCTCACTCTAACATTCAGAGCCTTTACACAGACCATGGGAAATCCAAGTTCAAATTCACACTCTGTCCAAGTTAAAGGAGAGGTCGGAGTCAGGGGATCCCATATTCCATTGAATGCCAATTCCACAATGTGCTTAAAGTCAATTTCTTTGTTTCTTGACCCCAACATTACCAAAGTTATTATCAGTTGAACAGCTGTGAACAGAAACATTGTTGGAGACATTCCTTAATTAGCCTCGTTCTGCATTTAATTCCTAATTAGCTGAATCTACTTTTCTGTCAGTTGTTTTCTGCAGATTCCTTCTTGAGATACTTAATTTTCTTGCACTATCAGTCAGGCCAGACCACCTAAGACAATGCAACAAATGCCACCCTGGGTGCAACCCCAGATTTCACCCAGTCATCTTCACCATGAACTTCCCTGGGAGAGTCTAGTGGTCCGTGTTTGATACGTCATGTTCTTATTTCTCAGAAGGCATTTGTATTTGTTACAATACATCCTCCCCCCGCCCCCCGCCCCTTTTAGCTGTTTGTTTTCACTTGCAGCTTTGCCTCAGGGGATCTAAAAAAGAACCTAAGACACTTTATTAATTTTCCATGTGTGGTACGGGTGCATTTGTTCCACCATTACCTGGAAAGGATGAGAACTGGTGTTGACTTGTACAATCAGAAATACTTATTTCATTCTGTGTGATGCTGTGTGACGTGCCTGGCTGTGATATTGAGGGCAGCATCATGCTTTTTATTTTCTAGCATTGGGATTGCTTGAAGAATCAGATGCAGAGTTAGTATCCTAACGTGTAGGACTACCACAGTTACTTTCACTCTGCAAGTAGCTGGGTGCAAAGTAGGTAGAGGTGATGATGGTGTAAACAAGCAGAACAACTGTCTTTGCCTGAACTTTTAGGTGTCTGGACCCAGCCCTGCTCTACTCTGGAAGTAAGCGCCTCCCTTCGTACACCCCACTGTTAACATGGGCACAGGTCACCCAGATGCTTTCTCACAGCTTCAGGGCCAGGGCTGACTTGCAGCGAACCAGCTCCACTGGTACACAGCGCATCCGTACGTCTGTCTGTGAGCAGCCACGTCACCGCTTTCCCTCAGTGCCCGGGCACGTGGCGTGCTAAAGCACAGGCAACAGGCTGCTCTCCCAGAAGAGGTACGGGCGTCTGTCTTCCCAGCGGTGAGAGAGATGAAGCTCTCGGTAACCAACTCTTTCTCGATCTTTCCTCTAGAGTGAGCCATTCATTACCAATAGATTACGCCAGGCACAGTCTAGATGATCGCAGTGATCAGGCACATCTACCCATGTATTCTGTCGGTGCCAGTCCTTATCAGTGCCCATACTAGTATTATTCGGAGAGCTACAGGGACCCGTGAGACAATGTCAAACTCGTCCAAAGGTGCAGAAATAGGAAGTAAAATCATTTATCATTCCTCTGCTTTGTGAGACTTCCCTCTCCTCAAGCTGTCGGCTGAAGAGTCGGCAGGTGGGGAGAGGAAATAGACTGCCTGCTCTTCCTTACGCTGATTTATTTCTGTTCGCTGCCAACAAGACAATACATATAACGGATGTGCTCTTTAATCAGGCTGTTGTAAAATATGTAATTACAGCTGCTAAGTGCACTTTTATGTCTGAATACATAAATGGTTTCAGGATTGTTGGTGAAACTTCATGAGGGAGTAAGTTGGTTTCCGAAGTCTATATTTACATGTTTGGTTTTTCATAATCAGGAATACCTTCAAAGCTATATGCTTATTATAAATTTGCTTATTACGAAGAGCTGGATGATACATGTTACAAAATACTGTATATTAGCTGATGATTTTGCTTTCTTTTTAGTGTTAGACTTTTAAAAATCATTAATAATTCCAAAGAAACAATAAAAACAAAACAACATTTTCTCAGTCTTTCATAAATAAAATGATTTAGGTATTTTCTTTCTGTATGTGGCCCACTGAATTACGTGTTATGCTAGGGATCACATTGAAATTATCAGAACATACTATTCATACTACATGCAACCATGTAGTTGCTTTTGACAAGCAAGTCAAAAATATTTCCTATGTCTCTGTGATCTGGTAGCAAACAGTGTGTATCTTTGTTGTGTGGAATTCAAGTGGCTTTGTGTTTCCTGTTAGTCTTTGAACTTATGCTTCACCTTCAGCTGTTCCCTAGATATTGTGGCCAAAAGAGATGTTTTGCACATAAGGAAGACGATGAAAAAATATTTTCCATAAGCTAAGAAAAATTTGACTTCTTGTACACAAAGAAACTAAGTGAATGAGCGTTTCCTCTTGACTGTTATTTCTTATCTCTTTTCTTCCTTTTCTTCCTTTCCAAATCATCGTATGAAAGCAAGTGCAGAAAACGAGAGCACGGCTAAAGACAGTGGCCGGCTTTGTAGATAGCCCTTGTACAGCTACGAGCAAAGGAACACAACTCAGGAAGACTTCTGGCTTTCTCTAACACACAGAACTAGGGCTTGCTGTGTCTGTAGCCATAACACGGTGCTGTTGCAGCGGCATGCAAGCCTACGTCTGCATCACAGGACGCTGTAAAGCCTCTAGTGCTTTATTCCTGTAGAATCGAAGTTTTACCGGAATGTAGTACTTCATGAATTTGACTACGTCTTTTAATAAGAAAGGCCAGTACAAAAGCTAACACTGAATTTCTAAGCTGTGTGATCCACATTGAATATAATCATTATTTCATTAATCAGAGACGGAGGTATCCAAAGAACAGGAAAACCACATAACATAAGCACTTGAAATGCAAAGATCATGGTGTGGCACTGCTCAAAGGCAAGATCTGCTCGCACACATCCACTCAAAAGGTCTTCTTTGGGCTGAGTGCTTCAAATTCTGGGGACCTTCTCAGGTTTGCTAGTAAGCGTGAGAACCAATTTGGCTTCTGTCCTTCGTGCACAACTGCCTTGGACTAAGTACAAGTCAAATACAGTGCAGAGGCACCTGAGTGGGGACTAATGTGTCATACAACACCCAAGCTAACTGCATACCACCGCTTGTGTCTCTGCATCACATTTTTCAATATTTTCCTTTCATGGAGCTCGAGATAACAAATTTGCAATGAATATCACTAACTTGGGTCTTTGGGTTTGATTTCCTAAGGTTCTGCACAGTGCAGAAGTGCTTAACCTTTTTCTGTACGTGAGGAGGCCTGGAAATGGTGGAGTACATTTGTTGCACCACACCTGCCCTAAGAAGCCCAGCAGATCTGAACTGTCTCTGCACCGAGCCAGCGCTTGAGTCCTCCCATCCAGGGCATGATTAATCCACCTGGATCTGATTATAAATGGTTAATCCCCATGGATAAACCACAGATGATGTGGACTGACTAAGCCCCTACTGCATAAGAAATATCATTATTCATTTACTCAAATAGCAGCTCATGTGATCTAAAATAGAATAGCCTGTTTTAGCAGAAAAATAAACATCTAAAAAAATAAAATTGAATTGGGTTTTTATCTCAACCAAGGATTACATCTGGAAGGATTTTAAAAAGTGGATTTTAAAAGATTAATTTAAAATAATCTCTACAGTTCAATGGGATTTAAAATTTTATTAATTTATTTTAAAATATATTTAGAGTTATTTTAAAAAGTAATTTTCTTTCTTTTCCGGTTGCATAAAAAGTTACCTTCCAATTTGTATCATACCATTGGCTTAATGTTAGTTGATAGGTATTTAATTTTTACTTTAATTAATATTGATTCATAATACCTTAAGTGCCAGTAACTTCAGTCCTACACCTAAATATACATGAATTGTAAGAACCCCAAAATACCAGGTTCTGACCTGAGCTTTGCTGTTTTCCATCTGATGGAATTTTAAATCCATCCTCCAAATACTGTTTTTATATCACTTTTTACACAGACAAAACTCAACAAGAAATCCTTTAAAACAAGTAAAACACTGCAGGAGAGTACATTCTATTGTTTTAGTGTTCCTGTTGTTATTTGAGGAAAACGAGCGAAAATATTTTGCACAAAGGTGTTCTTACGGTATTATTTGGTGATTACCCTCCTTGTGAGGTTAGAAATGTTCAAAAAATGCACTTAAAGATGATAGAAGTCGGAATAAAATGTAGGAAAGAATGTGCTGTAGGTCCTCTAAAGTCAGATTTCTTGAAGTCTTTCTTCCAAATGTGTTAAATGAGTGCTCCTTGCACTCGTGAAGTTGCTCTTTCCTGCTAGGTCTATACATTTCATTTGTTTCCCTCTGATTTCATAATGAAATGAGAGATATGGATCATTGAACAGATATAAAGGTGGCAAGTAGGTGGAATTTAGGTCTGAGATGGATAACGGTATGGGGAGAGGTGATTGTTTTGTGGACAGTACAAAGGTATTTACATTACATTAATTCTGTATCCTCTGTATGGTAAGGAGGTCACTCCAGTTCCAAGTTGGTTGTTTAGCTTTTTTTCCTTTCTTTCTTTTATGATTGATATTAGGAAGAATGAAAATCCCTTTCTGGGTAAGGTCAGAATTATAACTGGAAAGAAAGCTATTAGATGAAATTAAATGTAATTTTTCTGGATGAACTCATCCATGGTGAGAAGAATCAGAAAATAGCTTTTTTCATACAGATTTTTCTTCTGAAAATAAAGGAATATGTGGATAATTCTTTAAGAAAACACACTTGGATGATCCAAAGTATCAGACCTGGCAGAATAATGAGATATCGTATTTTATTTCCTTTACATACTTTCCAGCTGAGCAGAGTGTCAATACAATACAAAAATTAAGTTCTTGATCAGTCCAGACAAGGTAATGGGAATCCTAGCCTGCCAGTTTTTTTTTTACCGAAGAGTAAGAGAATTTCTCTGTCTTTATTTTCACAATAACTGAAAGGCCAACTAGATAGACACCTAGTATAGATTCCACTAATGTAGGCAGAAAACAGTCTATCTAATTTCAAGGTATTTCACAAATGTGCTCTCCAGTCTCATGTATTTGTTATACGAATATATGATTTTTCTAATGCCAACTCTATAAGCAGATATCTCCCTGCCATTAATATGATTTACTGCTCACAGCTGTTATACTACAATACAGACCCGTTGGTTTTAGTGGGCTATTTCAATATTTACATAAACATCTTAATAAAATGAGAATGGTGCCTAAGGTTTTTTCCTGCTGTAAAAGGACACCAGAAACTCAATGAAGCCAAAACCCATTTACTGCAAAGCAACCCCTTCCTTTCTTTCCATCACACGACCACTTCTTTGTTTTCCAGCCATAGGAAGGGATCGCGGAGGGAGCAAACTACAGCTGACCACGCTCAAAACCCATCCAACCCATCAACCCTCCCATGGTGGGAGCTCTCTGCCTAGACACTGGATTGCACTTCTTGTGCTGCAGGCAAGGGCCATCTTGCAGCTGGGCTGAGTTGTGTGGCCCGTGTGGTCAGAAACGAGGTGCAGGGCCGCTGAGGCTGATGGCTCTGGCTTCCCTTGGGAGCGGGAGCCCGACCGCCGCGGCAGCCCGACCGCCATGGCAGCCCCAGCTGCTTCTCACCCGCCAAGCTCACCTCAAGCGCGCTGCTGCCCTCGGGCTCAGAGGGAGGAGGCATGGCTCTCCCGGCTCTGGGCCACGAGTGAGTGTTTCCCAGTACAAAACTTTTCGGGTCGGGAAGGTTGATATAGTTGTCAGATATCATCCCATTACTTGGACTTTAGACACTTGGTACTATTTATCATGCTCTCTGTCATTATTAGCTTCTTATCATCTCCTGCTGAAAATCCTAAGCCACCACTGAAATTGCTTCTCGGTACTTTTATAAAGCTCCCTTTCATCCCTTTTTCCATGCCTTCTCAATTTTTCTATGCTTTAGAATTTTTAATTGTTCTTAATTTTAATCTTTTTCTTCAATTCACAGTGTATGCCTACTATATTTCTAACTGCTGCTGTTCATTCGTTTCTTACTGAACCAGAAGAGCTTCAGATCCCTTCTTGGTTGTGGAACTAGATTAGATCAGCCACCTAAATATCCTAAGCTAAATAGCTTGTTTTCAGCTTTACACACATTTTTCTATTTACATTTTCCCTTCCAGTCGATTTTGCTCCCAGCCTTCCCTAGCCTTGAGGAAGCAAATTATTTTTACATAACTGTATATGAAGTGCTGTCTGTTTCTTTGCAACGATTACAATCAGTTCGTGATTGCTGGTCTCTTGGCAAACATTTATCCTTGGATTAACCAATGGTTATCTTTACCTCATAGAAGGGGAGTGATACAGAAATATCCTATGCTGCATACAATATCTCTTTGTTGGACATTATCTATAACTCATAGAAGCTCTAAGAATATTTTACTTCAGCCTATGTGAGATGCCCACCAACGTCTCATAAGTCTCCCCACATTTGTAACTTCCCACATGCTTTTACTAACTTTGAGACTAACTCTTCCTCTCCGTTTTGAATCTGGTTAATTCAGAGAGACACAACCATGCCAGTTCTCCTCCTCCTTATTACTAGTTAATGCTCTGTGTGTGTTAGAGATTGTGATTAAGCAGTTCAGATTTCTCAGAACCTGCAGATAACGTATGTCCTTCTCTCTCTTCCCTTCCCCTTGCACCTCGTATGTGTTCACTGCTTTTATCCACTCTCCGTACAGGCAGTGATTTTAGCCATCACACGACTTGGCCTATGGACTTTCACGGGACGTCATTATACCAAGGGGAATTATCTGATCTAGGTAGTGACCCCTCACAAAGTCATAGAAACAGTTTTCTTTCTGAAATTACTTTAATTTTGTTTGAAAGGGGGTGAGTTGATGCTTCTCTGTTGTGCTAGACCATAGAGCGCCCTTCTATGCTCTATGTACAGCAAAAGTCTGCTAGCGGCGTTAGGGTTTTAGTGGTATGACGTAATTGCCCTTGTGAACTAAAGCTTCAGTTTATCCCTGCCATTTATTCAGAGCTGGGTTCATTGGCAGGTGGGAGAGTGTTTAGTAAGTAAGCACTTTTTAGTGCCTTCCACCCTCCCTTCAGAAGCAGCATTTAACTCAAGCGCTTGCACCATATAATGCAACCGTGGTCCTGCGGCTTTCTCTGTGTAGATGGCTCTGTGCCAGACTTTGTGGCCCCTGGTACACAGTATTTAGAGTTTTATTTAGAGTTTTTCAGAACGTGTGCCCATGTTTGAGCTTTAAAAGTCCTCCGGTAACACAGGTAATCTGAAGCCCAGAGCTAGCAGCTTACTAGCAACGTTATTTCCATTTCAATTAAAACAATTAAAGCAAAATAAAATTGAAATAACTAAACAAAAAAGTAGCTCCCCAAAGGACAAGTGTGCAGCAAAAAAAAAAAAAAAATTGTTTATAAGAGATTGAACTTTTTCTATTGAATCTTTCTGAAGCTTTGGATGATTTGGCACAGTTTGTCTGAAGGATTAGTATTTCTCTGGTGTGTTCTTGAAGCCTATATTGCTGCATGTTTCAGTGTGGATCAGCTGAGATTTTTAGGACTTTTTAGGGATGTCCATGGCATAAGATGGTAATATTGGTACAACATATTCCAAACCAACATGTAATAATAAGATTGCCAATTGCTTTGGGGTTATAGTGGGAGATTTTTTTAAAGCCTAGTTTCAACTTTCCCTCAATTCCTCTATTATAAGCAATTTAGTTATGTGTTTTCTTATGACAGCACTAATTAAATTGTCAAACTTTTATATTTAAATTGAAATACTATTATGAGTGCTTAATGACAGAGGAAAATGCTGAGTTTCATTAATCAGTGTTAATGATTTATGACACTGCACACTGAGTTTCTTGTGTTTTCTGTTTCAAATTAAATCAAATACACACAGGAAAGCTATTGCATGAGAAAATGTAATGTCCTTACAGCAGTGTTTAATTCTTTCCTGCACTTAAGAAATAAGAAATAGTAAATATAATACATGCATTAAACCATAGTGGGAGTAGTTGCTTGAGAAATTTTGCCAAAGCAGTTAATTTTAGGCTTATATGATAGATATATACACATCATATTGTAACATAAAAAAATTTTATGTCAAGACAATTTCCCTTGGATCTGCTTTTCACCTACAGACTGGGATTCTGAAAGCATGAAATAAACTATGAGAAATAATTGTGTTCTGACATTAAAATTTCATTTATAATACAAAAAGTTACCTATTCATGAGAGTGGGTAGGTGTTTTGATATTGTCTTAACAGACCAGATTTGTTTTCCAGTTTAAGAAAACCCTCAGCACTTCCATTTGGTACAGGTAAGAAGAGATCAATCATTTGGTTTTCCTTCATGTAGTGATAATGTTGGCATAATGTACGTTAGACACTGTTGAGGTTTTTGCAATGTTAAGAAATATTGAGTCCATTTGTGGCTGTTACAGTGCTGAATGAATAAACACATGCAAAAGTTTGTATATTCTCTAAAGGAAGAGTTGCAAGACACAAACAAGAAAATTAGATTTGGTACTGACATCCTCATGTAGCTCTCTAGTGAGGGGAAAATCTAAAGCAGCTTTGAGATTCTAGATTTGAAACATGCAGGTGCTACAAATATAAGAATAACATAGAATAATAATGGAAAAATGTGACTTTTTGGGTTGCGAGTACTCTTAGGAGGGACCGTCTAAAAGACCATATTGCAGAAAGAGGGGGAAATAATTTTTTACATTTAATCCACATTTTACATTCTTTAATCTTCTGCTGTATTTGCTTTTTAGAAAGATTTAGAAAAGTTAAGTAATATAGGGGAAAACTGTGATTTTTTAAAGGTGTGGATAGAGAATCAATTTGATTTGATTTGATTCCTTTTGATTAATGGAAGTTTTTCTGATCAACTGTGTGACAATGGTGCAAGTGCATATCTTTGAAAAGTTCAGGTTACCACAAAAGTAGGTTTGGTTAAATGGTTGTTGCTAAAATTAAAAGTTTTCAACTCAGTTTTCTGTAGTACTCTAAACATTTCCATCTAATGAAGTGTTTTTCTTGATAATAACATAAGTCCAAATCTGCCAATCATACATAGTCCTGAAATCTATAGAAATTTTGCCTGTGTTAGCCTATGAGATTCCAAGATCTGGCCCATAATACTGTGGCATTACATAAAGACAAAAAGGTATGTAGTTGTCTTGGATGAAGAGCCATTCATTTTCATCAGTGATTAAGGAATTTCATTCATTAGGAGGTGTAATTATATGTATAAAAATAGTAATTATGTGATATCAATCCCATCAAAGAGTAACTCTTCCCTAATACCAAACATTGAAGGTCCATAGCCCTTTCTACAGTTTTGTTTTTAATAATATCCTGATTGGAAAACAGACGATTGAAAGCACTTTCTTATTAAACTTAGTTTGATAGGTTCGAACTGCAGCAAATCATAAACCAATCTTCATTTGTTTTAAATTATTCAAAAAGAAATGAGACCCAGTAGAGTGCTCCTGTCTTCTGCGTCTGGCATAAAGGCAATGAAAAAGCACTCTTTAGTTCAAAATGGTATTGAAACTGATTTACACTATCAAATAAAGTGTGCTTCTCCTTTATTGTTACTTAGATATTAACGTATATCATGAAGACTGTTCAGTTTATATCTGCATGGATACACTCCAACAAAACAGACATTTCTGTAAAGCTATCAGAAGAACAAACCTGTTACCACATAAAAATACATGCAACACTCCGAAAGCTTTATTTTAATGAATTTATTGTGCTGTGCTTATCCCAGGCTGTGAGGCAGATGACAGGGATTTATAACTCGCAGAGCCGTAGCCCTGCTAAGATGATGGAGGACCGTTTCTCCTCATTATGCCAGCAGAGCTTCTTTTCATCTCTTCTCTTATTCTCTGTTCGTTGTTTGCCCTTGGCATCATCAGTCACCAGGTAGTACAGTTTACAAACACTGTTTTGGGTGGCAGAAAAGAAATTGTTCAGTCAATGATGTGAAATCTGTCAAATTCCTACTAAGCTGCATCTTGAAACCCCTATTCAAGCTCTAGTCTAAGGCTGATCCATAGTTTAGATAGCATTTTACCTCTAAGAGATAGATTCTTTCCCTTCTCACTCATTACTCAGAGTGAGAAGAATTTCCTTTAATCTTTCTGCAGGCAAAGGCTGACCAACTTCCATGAGCTGTAGAGACTAAATCATTTGTCTCTGGACCTTTTTTGGTTTTGTTACAAAACCCACATAGGCAGCTTAATGGAGGGATAGAGCAACATTTGTCATTATGGGTAACCAAGTACGAATAACACTCAGCGCGGTAAATAAGTAGCTGAACTTAATTGTTTAAAAGAAAACATATAAACCAGAAATGTGACAGGGACAGGTCTAAAACCAGAAACAAACAATGTGTCAGGTTTATCTGCTTGGCAATTTCCACATAAAGTCATTTAAACTATAAAGCCATGTTTGTTTGAATGGCTTGGTATGATCCGCAAGCAAATCAGTTGTCTGCAAATGACTGAAGATGCTGAATGGGGAATTAGGTACTTGTATATTTAATCTAAAAAAAAATAAATAATCTGGATTACAAATCTGAGCAAAAGAAAAAATATATGCTCTGGTATGACTTTCCTGAAATAATCTGGGTATGTGACAGAGCTGGTGTGACCACAATGTGACTAGAGACAGACTAGAACAGAGGACTAAAGAAAAGCATTTGCAGACTATGAAGACTGAAGCGGAGTCTTTCAGTGCCACGCATAGGTACATTTTAAACTGTTGGGACAAACTCTTGAAAAATAGCTACTAACCACCATTGTTGAGAACTATGAGATTGCAGGCTGAAAGTAACAGAAATAATTTACTCTGTCAATCCACTACTCATTAATATGAGTTTGAACGATTTGAAGTATGATGAATATTAGTTTTGCTTTTTTTCTATGGTAGCCCTCATAAGATCCTGAACATGAAGTTGCTGCAAGGTCTGAGTTTGAAAGGTAAGTATGAAAAGAAAACATTTTTCAGTGTTCTACGCTCCTGTTAACTGGATTTACTGTTTATCATCTCCCACACAGTGGTGATAGCAACAATTGAAAACTTTTCCACAATAAAGCTAAGGAATGGAGCGAGCATTTTTCAAGAGTTCTGCTCTGCACAAGTTCCTTGTAGGTGTCAATAATTATTTGCCATTAAAAACTGGAAATAAAAATGTGCATAAAGAAGCCAGGAGTAAGAGTTTTGACCCTCTGAGTAATATTTCTTAATTTTGTAGTAGATTATGTGTGCGTGTTGCACACTCCTTCGTTTTGCCTGTCTGCACTAGTAATGCCAGGACTGCAGGATGTCCTAAAGGCTGGAGTGATGAGCACCACAGCCCATTTTCCTATGTATCACGCTGTTCAGTCGCACCCTGTGTGACATGCAATGTGCCATCCCTGTACAGAGCTGAATACCTTAAGCTGATCTGAAACATTTCAGTCTGCAGAAGACTGAGCTGTGGGCTGCTGCAGGCTCGGCTCAGGAGACTGCAGTGCTGTCAGTGCCAGAGCCCTGGAAAGACAGGTCAGGAGGGAGATGTCTCCCATACTGCTGTGGGTCCTACCTGTCTGAAGTGGCAAAAAAGCAAAATAAACTCCCTCATCCCAAATCTGGCATTCGTCTTATTTTCCAATTTTGGGATCAAGTCGCAGTAGGCGAGTGTTGAAGAACATACGAGTGTCTCAGGCCCAATGAAGACTTCAACTGTCCCACCAGTCTGGACCCTCTAGATGTTTCAGACCTGCTGTTGATTCAGAAAAGATGGGATACAGCCACACCCGCCCCCCAACTACTTCAACTGGTTGTAGCTTTTCAGAAATGCATCAGAAACTAAGAATTTTAGTTTGATCTTTCTTTCTGGTACAGCAACCATTTGCAAAAGGAAAATGAATGGTAAAATTCAGATGAGAAACAAGTTTGCTGTAAAAATTTTGGGGGTTCTGTAATCCTTTTAAAGTAATGAAGTAGGGAAGTGTGTTTTACCCTTGGTAAGTCTGATTAAGTGCCATATCATATGTCTCTCATTCTTTTTTTTTCAGTCATTGGACTGTCACAGCTGTCACAGATCTAGCTATGAAATGGTCTAAAGTATTTGTTTTACCAAATAAATTTGTGCTTTGGTAGCCTCCTCAAGCCGTGAAGTTTGTGGATTTTTAAATCAACCCTTGGACACTTACGAGACTGGCTGCTGATGTCCATTCAATTTGCTTTTTATCTTTCTGTGACCACAGTAATTTTTATTGGATTTTTTTGCTCATTTTTGAGGAAATTATACAGCTACATTTTGGGTCTCTCTATACGTCCAACCCTTTCCAAGATCAGCAACTCTTCTGAGTATGCTTTCCTTTCTGGAAATGTTTGAAATTTATCCTGTGAATACAGGGCTGGAAGAGAGCACCCATGTCACCGAGTCCAGCATTCAGCCAACCTAATACTGTTGACACTAAATTCAGCACATTCATTCTATTAAATATCAGTGAAAGCTCCTAAGAACAATGTTACACTGCAGCTACTAAAATTAGACATTGTAAATCTGCACGTTTGCATAATTTGTTGTATACTGTTTGTAAAAACAAATGACCAAATCTTATAAAGAACTGTCGGTAATTTTTAATAAAAAATCCACCAGGCAGACATCATTCTATCATTTACTATCAGTGGATGCTTACTATTGCAATTTGCAAAATATTTTAAATAATTCTATGCACAATTAAGTTGGAATAAATCCTTCTTTACTTTTAAATGTATATACTTTTTAAGGAAACATTTTAAATGTTTTTTTTTTTCCCCCCCTCTTAACTGTTCATTTTCAGGAATGTTCTATTTACCCATAGGTTTGCAAAGAACACAGGCATTTACCTCTATGAACTTCTAATATGCATAGGAGACATATAGACACTGCTGTTGGAATGCTGGAGTATTGACTTCATTTGTCTTAGAACTTGGAGCATTATATTTCACAAACAGATCTAACTCTAAGGAAATAACCGATTTTTACAGTGCTTCACCTGTTTTCTTTTTGACGGTAGGCAGAGGTGGCAGCTCTGCAGAACACACAGATGCATGCAGCCATCAGACAGCTGTCGCTGGAAAACCTTCTGGCTGTTTTTCACAGGAAGCCTTCTTGTGGCCAACGTTCATTGTGACGTTTTGTGGAGCAGCTGTTGAGTTACTGGGTTCCTTTGAATTGAAGGGGTAGTCAGAGTCAATGTCTTCTTTCCCTTTGCAGGGGGATTCTTTGTAGGACTCATTTGATTATTTTTTCCCCATCAAATTCCTTTATCAAATGAATGAGTTTCTGTGCTCAGTGACCTCCTAAATGTAATTCATATTTCATTGGAGCATGTATTGGAGTCTTGACACAATTACGACTTCATCCATATTTAGTTCTTGCAGAGGTAAGGAGAAAGAGTATTTTTCTCCTTATATGAGCAGAAGATTGTATGGAAAAAAAAAATAGCTTCAGAATCTGACTTCCTAGATGCTAATTTTCAGAAGCATAGTAGATCCTTTACAAATAAATAACTGCAGTCTCACTTCTCCAGAGATCTTATTCTACTTGAGATATAACAAGGATACTTAGATCTGAAGAGCCTGTAACATCCATGATGTTGAATTGCCAGGGATCAGTCACGTCTTTCCCAATGGATGTAAGATGCCACCCTTAATTTTGATGTGGAAGTGTAATCAGGCAGCAGTCTACATGGTGCTAATGGTTGTAGAGGTTGCAAAGTCATGGAGTACTAGTAATCTGTAATTTTTTAGGGAACTACTTTTTAGTCTGCTGTGGGTATGGAAACAGCTGAAACTGCTTTGGAGTCTCTGTACGGTAGTATTTGTGGCCCTGCTCCTCAGCCTCTGTTTCTCATGCAATATATCCCCGTGTCTGCATTGAAAAATCTGTATTGAAACTTTAAATATAACTTTCTGGCTAAAGTTACATAAAACGTCCTTCCCTACTCTTACTTCTAACGCTTGTTAAATGCATACATTTTAGCAATATTGAAAATATGACTTGTAACAGGATGTAACTGAGCATATTATTGAGCACACTGTGCTTCAGGAATGAATTCTAGACCACTAGGGAGGCCTGCAGACTCCTGAGTCACATCAGTGGTTTCACGCGCAGAATGAGAATGGGTAAGAAACTGTTAATTATTTTGAGACACCAGGCAGAA
>NW_010535238.1:0-551 GCF_000687285.1 Phaethon lepturus | reverse complement strand
AATAATTGCATATACAGAATCATAAGTATAACTGTTTTATTCTAATGACAGTATTTCTAAGTAATGTGATTAACAATCTAGAACCAAATACATATTTTTTTCTCCATCTTATGCCAGAAATCCTCTTTTAAACTTAGATCTAGGGTTTCCTGAGTGCATCTATTTTGCCTTATTGTGCTGTTTTAGTAATGCTGTATTTTTATGTGTGCGGACATATATATTTCCATATAAAGATAATAAATCTTCCTTAGATCTGCTTTAATCTCTTCCCTTAAGGTTTTGAACGTTCAGCAAGGATTTTTGCGAGACCTTGTTTCCTTGGTCAATAGGGAACATTTTGTAAAAAGATATTTTATGTTATAAATTTTATGCCAAATTTTATTATTTACATGCTGTATTATGTTGGGCAAAAAGAGATCTTAAATTGATGGGAATAATAGGTCCTCTCATCAATCTTATCCATAAATAAAGTAAAGTAAAAAATGACAAGAAAGGCAGCTTCCAATACAGATGTCTCAGGGTGTGTCTTTTAATTATTTTTTATATATATA
>NW_010535237.1:0-27249 GCF_000687285.1 Phaethon lepturus | reverse complement strand
AGATTTCACTGGCCGGGAGAGGGGAGAGAAACGCGCATGTTAGTGCGGGGAGGTTCGCCTCGCGTGCCCGAGGTTCCCCCCGGATGCTGCCCCTGGTTTAAAAATTGCTCTTTTGGCGTAACCATGCGGGAGCCAGGCTCGCTTCTATCGCCGCTGACGCTGTCAAAACCGCTGTGGCTTCAGCAGTAACAACAGCGAGCCCCCTCCCTTCGCTGGGCAGCCGGGTCACCCGCTCCGTGTGAGAAATTAAAGGCTGATAATCATCAGCTTCATCTTCCCTGCTTACGCGAGAGTGATGAAGACTTGCTAATTAATTTACATACGAGGGAATGATCTCTGAAGGAAGGAGAAAATACCCCGTTGCACCTGCTCCGCCGAGACTTGTCATCTGAATCTGGAAGAGAGCTATAAATCATGTAAAGTGTTCGCGGTGGAGCCGGCTTCTGAGAGCTGTAGGATTATGTATCCAAATGCTGAATTTATATTTCCCACTAGGAAAAGACTGAAACTCAGGTCAGATATAAACGACATCATTTCATTTAAAACTAAACTGCACTTATTTATTGTAATTCTGGAGGGGATTTTTCTTCTCTCCTGATTAAATACTATTAGAGCATGTAGTAATGATTTACACGTTATAGCCTGAAATCTCTTGCAGAGTTGAAAGTGGTTGATGGTGTAAGGATGATGCTTCAGAATCACATATGTCCTATTATTTTTGTTACACATGGAAAGACTGGTTTTTTTGCTGTTAGATTTTACTTTCTGTTTTTAGTCTGTACAAAACCATATTTTCTGAGATACAGAGTGGAGAAAACTTGGACTAGGGAGACTACAACTTCCACTGAAAAGGTTGACTTTCTCAACAACAGTAACTAAAATTTGTGTGATGTCTGCTTTGATTATTTCCAACCTTTGGAAAAAAAAAAAACCTTTAAAAATGTGATAAGCTACTTCCAAGAATTTTGCTTACTGCCTCTAAGGCAATACTGTAATAGTTCTTGACAGTTGACTATTAAATGAGCTGAACTGGGGAAAACTACTGGTCAGTAGGATGTTTGTGTTTAGGAATATTTATTCCTCTGGCAGGTATTTCCTCATAAAATAGGAAATGAGGGCTTAAGGCTGATAAGATTATGGTTTCATATTGTAGAAATTATTAATAATTTCGTTTTATGACATCAGTGAATTTTCATATATTTGACTACTTTTGTTGCTGGCAAAACTAGGCTGAGATTTTGTCATTTCAGATGGAACTAATTTAGATTGGGGTTAATGTCTTTAGTAGCCTAACATATTTTTGATAATACTGTAAATAGCAGATATTATTAATTTCTTTTGTTCAAATTATGTAAAAATACTGTTTTCTGATTAAAAAGATGTTGGATGTCATAGATGGAGCCTGCACATTGCATCAAGTCATGTCATCAGAATGAGGGAATTAAGGAGTTTTGTTTTTCAACAGCACATGTGATTTGCAAGTTTCATAAATTGTGAGCTTATTGTAAAAGTGTGTGTATGTGTGTGGCAAAAGAGGGCTATACTAGTAAAATAAACTAATAATAACCCAGAAATCCATGAGGTAAGCAAGAACATATGAGCTAGGCTAACCACTGAACATGCTTACTTTGAAAACAAGGTGTGTATGCAGTAGTTTTCATATAACTGTTCTACAGCAACTAAATCAGGGAGCCAAAAATAAGCACAAGACAGAAATGAAAAGACAAAAATTTAAAAGGAGACTAGTCAGAAGGGAAGAAGCATTTTGGCATGGAGTCTTTTTGTCAAACCCAAGACTGCATGTCGTTGTTGCACTAAATCATGCTCTCATATACAGCAGTTTATGACATTTAAGGTGGAAGTCTTGGTCTAGTCTATAAGAAACCAATTAAAAGAGATTCTGTTGTTGAGGATTTGGTTTATCACAGAAAAAGAGATGGTAGAGGTCAAATGACAATAAAGGTACTTCATCTCTGAACTTGGAACAGGAGAGCAATTTGTTTTCTTCTCTGATTCTTCTGTCTCTAACTGGAAATGGCATAATGAGCAACAGCTCCCAAAGTGGCCAAAGAATACTAAGTGGTGGACATTTATTGGTCTGAGATAGCATTTCAATAGAAATACTTTTTCTGTGTAACTGGCATTGTTCTGGCCAGTGCTTTGGCTGTGTAGGTCATATGTTGATAACATGGAAGTTCTGAAAAATTAGGGGTTTGAACAGTTTCTGTCATAGCTTAAGTTTCAGTCCAGCATACATTTTTAAGTGAAATTTATGTTTGGCTGCCAAAGTGTGGATCAAGTTACATTGGAAAGGCATTTGCTGCTTTTCTAATCTAAAGTGAAAGAATCATTTATCAGCCAGAAGGATGTAGGGAACTGTGTTTACAGTCACCAGACTTTATTGTGCGTACAATAATGTCTTGCTTGTGTTTGATACAATGGATTGGTGACTTCAGTGAATGACAGACCAGCCTACCTTTTCAACATTTGCAACTAGTTGAGCATGCTTTTTGTATCATGAAACCATAGTGCTGCACATTTCTTGATGGACATAGCTTTGAAAGGAACTGAGTGGAGAAGAGTTATTTGTCTGCAACATCGCTTGATGTTCTCTTAATGCTATACAAATAACTATGTGGCAACTGGTCCGTATCTGTAGTCATGTGAATATGGCGTCTATTTTCTGTAGCTATTTTTGAATTAACACGCTGCCATAAGAAAACTGTTGAATGGGTGGTTCAATGGTTAACATAAAATTAATACGTTATGAGGGGCATGGGTAGCTGTATGTCCTAACAGAAGCTTATGTGAAGTTTTCAGAGAGCAACGTCAATGTAGAAAGGTTAGTGCCAGCATTTGAGGCATATATGCATAGAGTACAAATGTCTTTTTTTCTGTTTATTGGTAAGCAGGAATCCATTAAACTGGCAAGGAGGACAAATATTTAGTGAAGACCTAAAGAGGCAATATCATTTCATTATGTTTGCAATGCACTGCTCTGTTTAGTTGCTGATTAAATCTTTTGATCTCAAGGAGAGCTTCTAGTCATCTGCTTTGATGCATTATTCTATAAAAACATGTGAGCTAGAGGGGTAGGGGTTTAAATCTTAAGACTGTTTCCTCTTAAAGATAAAAAGTTGCATGTAGTCATCCCATAGCCCCAGTTGAACTTTAGTGGGAATAGTGGCAACAAAAAGACCGGGAAGAGGGGGAGCAGAATAGGGAGCTGTTCTTCACTGTAGTAATTCAGGGCTGAAGAAAAGGCCTTTCTGAGTAAGGCAACAGTCTTATCTAATCCCAGTCATAAAGTCAACAGTGTAGCTTAAAGCCAGTTGAGCACTTTGCCCTGCTGCTCTTTCTGGAAAGATGTTTCAAAACCTATCTCCTAGTGCTTAGAACTTTCTTTAAACTTCCAGCCTAAATCTATTCTTTGATTCCTAATTTTTAGTATCTCAATGTTGTTGTTTTAAAAACTACTTCCTTGGTATGTAGACCTCAATAAATTATAAACATTGATCATGTGCCTTCCTCAGCTTTGATGCACTAGGATCCAACTAGTGCAGGCTCTCCACGCAGAGCAAGCACCTTTTAGTGTGTCAGGTAAAACAATAAATAAGAAGATACAGAGCCTAATAACTTGACTGTCCTGAATTCTGAACGTATCTCACTTACATCAAGTACCTTGTACCTGAAGTGTTTCCTCAAAGTCTTGAATAATAATGCTAATGCTCCACTTGATCTACTGAAAATACTTTCTCAGATATTGGTGAAGATCAAGTTTGTTCTCCAGGTATGCCAGTTTGGCTTAATCTTCTTGTAGTAAACTAGAAATGGCTGTGTGATTTCGCTTTTCCTGTTGCTCTCAAATGATAAGCCACCATGTAATCACAGAAATTCTGCTATTGGTGATCACGTGGCTTTGAAGAGTTGCTAAATGTTTTCCCATTTCTAGTATGCCTATCCCAATGGTCCTCCAATTTCTTCTGTAAGTTAGTGAGAGCCTCCCCTGCATCCAGAGTGCTTCCTGTAACCAGTTTTTATGAAAACACCTCTACTTTTTGCCAGGTTCACAGATAGGAAATAAGATGAGTCTGAAGAAGGATTTTAAATAAATCCGTTCAACATGTCACCATTAGTCAGTTTTATATCCACTTTATTTTTGTGTTACACCCTGTCTGTTCCAACTCAGAAAATAATTGCTGGGTGATACCACATCAATTCTTTACTGAAATCTGGAGAGACTGGACTCTGGATTCCCTTTGCCTTAATATTTGCTTTTAAAACTTAACTTATTTTTTCCCGACTAATATGTCTTTTTAAAACTATGTTGAAACTATCCTGATTTTTTAAAAATTGTCCTCCTTGTTAATTACCTTTTAATTGAAAAAAAGAAAACTCCAGCTTTTCATACATTAAAGTCAGGACAACAATTGTCTAGGTCACTTGCTTCTCTCTTCTTTACACCTAAGCACCACATTTTCTACTCTCCAGTATACTGTCCACTTTGATCTAGTGGTTTTTTTTTTTTTGCTACTCACTGTTTAAAAGGAGTAGTACTCTACAGATTTATGATGATGATAGTAGGCCCTTTGTAAATTCCCTACCCTGTGGCCAATCCGTTAATAATCCAGGGAGGAAGCATAATTTAATAGCTCAAAAGCCATTATGCCTTAGTTGTTGAGAATAGGGGGCTGATCCAAACTTTTTTTTTAGTATTTGTTTATTTTCCTGGGTCAGCTTTGTGTCCCTACTGCTTCTTTCTTTCCACGTTCCCCTCTTACAATTACTGTCCATTCTGTTCAGCTGCTCAGATGGTGTTCTCTTGAGACTTAACAATAAAACAGGATAGAGGTGGAATACAGCGGGTTTTTCATGATGACATGGGCAACACTTGAAAATTGAGTCATTGAATTACTACTGAAAATGTACTATAGAAGTGGAAAGTACTAACTGTGACTTGGTAATTTAAAATTTACTTGGATTATTTTGTTAAATAACAAACTGACCTATGTTTGTGATGATGAAATTTGTTGAAATTATTTAAAGATATTGTAATTCTCTACATATCACTTTAGGAAGACAGCTAGTCGTGTGGCTCCACAGAAGAAAATTATGTCTTGTTGCTGAAATGACTTTGTAGCCCTTTTCTCAGTTTTACGTCCAAGTTTCCTTGACCTCAGAAGTGAAGAATCTCTCCAGGATTCTGTTTTTTGCTGGGGTGTCTGTCTGTCTTTTATAGACCTTTCTTGTCTGTTAAAGCAGGTTCCTATTTTCCATCCAGTCCTTATTTTTATTGGTATCTCTGAAACAAATGACAGTTACCAGAGCTATATCAGTCTTCCTGCTGCCTACAAAGTTTTGAATGGACATGGTGGAACTGACCAGAATCGCTTGCTAATGTTGCTGCAGGGGTGGGCCTCCATCTGTAGCCTTAAAAAGCCATTACCTTTCATGCATATTTAGAAGTTTAGCTTTTCTAATTATTAATGAAAGAATTTATTCTTTTAAAATATTGAATAAATTTCTATAGGGAAAAAATGCAGTTAAACCCCCTTGGCTAAAACTAACAAATAGATTAGGAAGTTTTTAAGCCTAGAGAAGAAAGGTAAGCCCTTCATATTAATGAAATAGATGTTTCTAACTGAAATGTGAAGCAAGTGAAAAAGCTACTAAGGGGACATATGTACTGCAATGGCTTGAATAACTTGAGCTGGAATAAGAATAAAGGTACATTTCAGTGATTAAGTTAAAGTGTGGTTTTGAAACAACTATATTTTTAAAATTTTCATTTTAAAAAATATAAATAATATTTTGTATTAGTCTTACTTTTATTGCATTTTGACATTGCAACTTTTTTGGTAATCATTCACGAGTGTTGATTTTGCTTAATCCCCAAAGTGTAACGATTTCCATGGAAATATGTTGGTGTGGTATTAATCTTACTTCATACTTAAGATTTTTAATTGTAGATAAGAAAGCAGAGTATGTCATGTAAGTGACACATTGAAAATTCAGGATAGGACATTATCATGCTAAATAGCAGTAGTTTGCCTTTACATATGTAATGGAGCTGCTTACACAAAAGATCATATGGATATATAACCACAGAATCACAGAACTGGAGAAGGTAGAATGGACCTCTGTACATCATCTAGTCCCATCTCCTGCTCAAAACAGGACCACCTACAGCATGTTGCCAAGGGCTATCTCCAGTTAGATTTTGAATATCTCCAAGGATGGATACTTTACAGCCTCCTTAGACAACCTGTTTCAGTGTTGGACAACACCCTCACATGAAAAATGTTTTTTCTTGTGTTCAGATTGAATTTCTTTCACTGGATGCTACTGAGGAGAGTCTGTCTGTGTCTTCTATTCTCCCTCCCATCAGGTATTTATACACACTGATAAGATCCCTCCTGAGCCTTCTCCAGGCTAAACAACCCCAGCTCTTCCAGCCTTTTTTCATATGACAGATACTCCAATCCCCGTATCATCTCTGTGGCCCTTTAATGGATGCACACTGATATGTCCATTGGAGAACCCAGAACTGGACACAGTACTTCAGATGTGACCGCACTGGTACTGAGGCGAAGGATGACCTCTTGCAACCTGCTGGCAGTGCTTTTCCTAATCCAGCTCAGGAGGGTGTTGGCCTTCACTGCCACAAGGGCACTTTGCTGTCTCATGTTTAACTTCTTGTCCACCAGGACCCCCCACATCCCTTTCTGCCCAGTTCCTTTCCATCTGGTTGGTCCCTAGCCTTTTACTAGTGCATGGGGTTTTTCCTCTCTGGGTGAGAAATCTGCATTTCCTTTTGCTGAACTTCATTTCTCCAGCCTGTCGAGTTCCCTCTGAATGGCAACACAACTACTCTGAACTTCGTATGCTCTGCCAACTTGCTGAAGGTGCACTCAGTCCCATCGTTCAGGTCATTAATGAAAAAGTTAAACAACGTTGGTCCCAATATCAATCCTTTGGGGTGCACCATTAGTAACTGGCCTCCAGCTGAACTTTGTGTCACTGATCACAATCCTCTGAGCCCAGCAGTTCCACCAGTTTTCATTTCACCTTACTTCCATACTTCATCAGTAATAATGTAGATTACTACTGTTATGCGGCCAGGATAACTAACAGATGGTCTTTTCACCATCTTTCCTTGTTCTAACAACACTGGCACACGTGTGTACACACACACTAATTGACAGTTGTCATTTTGTCTATGTTTTAGTGTATGAGTGTGACTCACCCATACCATGTGTTGACAGAGGGAAGGTAGTGTTACTTTATATGTCTCACAGACACTGCATTTTTTTGCATTAAATTTATTTCCCCTCCTCATTTTTAAGGGAGAAGGACCCTCTGGGCTTGATATAGTTATGGAGATTTTGAAATGTGTAGTCTTGAAATTGATTGTGGAATGGGGGTGAATTAATCAGGCTATGGCTGAAGTTCATGAAGCCTAAACAGCCTTTTATTCAGCTAAAGCAATTGTGTATCTTATGCTAGAAAAATGCAAGGTCTTTTAAATATATGCTTGCTTCAGATAGTGAAAAAAACGCGAGAAAAATTGCATCTGTATTCCACATTTCCTCTTGCTATGCCACACTCACCTGCTTTGCCAGCAGCAGCAAACAGAAGAAACACTGGACTACCCCCATTGTAAGCAAACGTTGAGATTTTTAGGGTGATACTCAGTGCTCTGTTTAAGCTTGGTCTAGGATCAAGATGTTTTTTCTCAAGAAAATTTATTCAATATTGCTTGAAGAGAAGGAGTTTTCTGTTGGCTTATGAAGTCACTGGTGCATTTGCTTTTAGCTAAAAAGCTGTATTTTCTTTGTGTGTGTGCATAGAAGAGTGAGGAAAAGGAACCTTTTCATCAAATGAAGGCTTTCCATTTACAGAATACTGCAAAAGGTAGCACTTAAAATACGGTAACTGCTGATTCTCTTTTTTCTCCCCCACAAAATGAAGATATGGTGTCCTAGGGACACAGTGATGAGCTAACTGTACTTTCAACTTAATACCTTGACACTGATTTCGAGAAGCAATCTAGTCTTTGCAATTTGATTCTGAATTCACATCCTGTAGGAACTCCATTAGAAAAATTGAAGAATTTTACTTCTCTGTGTGATGCTGAGGCATCTCAGGATGTCTCCAGAATTTAGAGAGAAATGGCTTTTGGCATCTAAGCTGTAGTGAACAGGTGGGAATCGAAAAAGTGCTAATGGGCACCTGTGCAAGGTCGCAGCTCTAGCCTTTACCTTTCTTTCCAAAATCAAAATAAATGCATATGCTCATCATCTGAATTTCAGAAAAATAATTGCTTTTGGTTTTTCTTCTTTTTGTTGTTGTCCAAAATTTCCTGTTAATGTTGTACATCTGTTTAACTTGGAAAGGCAGAGCAAATCCTTTCCAACTGGTGATATAAAGGGTGCAGATATAGTTATTAGGTAAAATGTTACACATTACCTGTAGAACAATGGAGAAAATTATTTAATATTTTTCCCCTACTATGATTCTTCAGAGTGCTAACAAACCATTTTGTGTATTATATTTAGGTCTCTGCAAGTAAAGTCTTACCATTTTCTCATCTTAAGAAGTGTTTAAAGGGAAAAAAGATGCCTAATTAAATTTTGTACAAAGTGCAAACAGAAGACAGAAAATGTGTTCTAATATTATATTTATTTACAATGGGATCTTACGATATCTGAAAAAATTTGAAAGCCGCAAAGCAAGATAGTAAGGAGATAGATTGTGTTGATAAATAACAAAATATCAGTATCAGTTGTATAAAAAGATAAGCTAGTAGAGATACTGGTTTTTAGACATGAGTGAATAAAGTAATCCAAATAATGAGCATAACTTTTTAGTTTCTGGGTGGAGAGAAACTGTGCTACTTCTGTCCTAGTCATAATTTAGCATTTATATAGTGCTTACTAGGTACAAAACTCTTTATAGATATTAATGATCTTCATTACACCCTCTGAAGGAGGTAGGTGATCTTCTACAAATGAATGGTATAGGGTAAATATATTTTAGACCTAGAAATCTGATAGGAGCTTGAATTTTTATATAAATTTGTTTGAAGTCTATAAAGGGCAGACTACATTCCTCAGTATCCAAAATCAGCTCTTAGGAGATAATGCTTTCATTTTAAGGAACAAAAATACAGGGTTTTATTCTGAACACTTGAATAACATCATGCCTCTTTGATAATGGAGTCTAGTCAGATGTAGTTTTTTCCTGAATTAATGTGGTGGTTACTATACAGAACAATATTTTAAAGGTTCGTACAGAATATATCGTTATTTTACAAAGATAATGTAACATTTAGCTTCTATTTTTGTGGAAAGGTGGTTACACGTAGAAAGAGGGAGCTTGTCTTTCCTGTCTCCACCCTCCTTGGTTGACAGACTTTCCCTCCAGCAATCAGTTGACAGCAATCAGTTTGAGGACTATTTCTGGAAGGAGGAGGTTTACAGCTTTACTTCAATAGTAAGATTAAAAAGAAAATAGTTGTCATCTATTTCCTTGGTTTAAGTAGTTAAAATCATAGCCATAAAATATCATATTACTCAACTAAGCTGTTCTGTGCATTTTATACAGTAAGCATGCCTTATTAAATGAAAGGCGGTCAAGCCTTTCAAACAATAGTTTGTAACACAAAATAGAAAAAAATAAATTTTGACTGGAACTTTGGAATTTGTTATTTATTTTTTCTAAGTAAACTAATTCCTTAAAATAAGCCTCACACAGATATTGTAATGAAATATTTTATCTCTGACCTTGTCATATATGAAAGAAACATAGATAAAGTTCCTGTCTTCTAACAGCCAGATTCTAGAGCATCTTCCAGACTTGCCTCACATTAATTCTCACACTGCCATCTTTCCCATTGTACCATTTATAAAGGAAAGTACTGTCAAGTTTAAGATGGAAAATAATTTGCAATTGTCAACTTTGACATTTTCTAAGGATAGATTCCTAAGACATACAGTATGAAAATAAGCATTTGAGATTTTTTTTTTCTAGGTTGCAACAGTTGGGCATCTTTTAGACCTAATCCCCAAACATTAGGTTCTGTAAGTCTCAGAAAGATCTGACTGCTTCCTTTGTACCACATGCTACCTTTAGTTTATGCTGTAAATAAGTAGCTCAATTTAGTTAGATGGTGTTTTGTTGGGGTTTTTTAATCTGTTTACTTAATTTACAGAATTTAATTTTATGGCTTTGGTTTTGTTCTATTGTTGTGCTATTAACTGTTGAGTCTTCCAGTAGTTTTGGTAACCTGTGCATCACTGATTTTCTGGCTGTGATATTTTTCCCTCCCATCCTGTAGTAGATTAATGAAATATCCCTACAGTGTGTAGACTTTTTTGTGCTTCTAGGGTTTTCTAAATTCAAAATCTGACATGTGCACTGGAGAATGAAGAAAAAGAAAAGGCTTGTTATTTTCATACTCTGCTGCATTCTTATGTTAGCTCCAAGTTTCTGGATGCTAAAGTAAGATCTTTGTAAGTGCTTGTACACTGCAAAAAGTCCTGAGAGATTAGGCCTCTTTAACAGATTAGAGCGCCGAATGTTTTTGTTGTTTTCACCCATTTTTTAATCTACTCTCAACAAAATTATGGAAGTTTAAGACATTTATTTAAATATTTATTGGCTGGCTTTTTATGCTTGTACTTTATCTCCTGTATCGATAGTATAAATAATGCCAGTGATGGAAAACAGACATTTCTAAACTAAATTTGCCTTGAAAAGAGGCAAAATGATAATTACGATGGAATGTTATGATAAATATGTATGGAATTTTAGAAAATGGAAATAATATAAATCTTCACTACTCTTTAGTGAAGATTTCACCTCAAAGTCAGGTAATCGGGTATTCAGAAGAGCACATTGTATCTCTTTTCTTTTGAATCCTTGTGTGGTCATATGCACAGAATATTGTGCTTTAATACTCCAAGGAATTGTTCTACTTTGCTTCTATAATGAAGCAGTTTCCTTTAATCAAACAAAAGCCAATAGAAATACACAAGCATTGAACATAGCTCTATATTGCCCGCTGGGAGATATTTAAATTTGTGCTAGCTTGCACTATAAGGAAATGCTGTTAAAGCGTTTTGTTTTGTTTCAGTAAAAACTTTGATATTCAGTGTGTAAAAATTCCATTAAAAAAAAAATCAGATAATATTGTATGTACTGATTAAGGCAATTAGCTCTTTGGCCAATTGTAGAATAATACTATACATGTTTTAACATGTTATTCCTGTACAAGCTGATCGTATTACTTTACACTGTAGATGAAGAAATATGGTCTGCTCTGCTGTTTCTAATTTACTTTTTGTGATCCTAGGGTATTCTAACTTATTAAATGGAAATAATTTTTTGTGTGTACGTGTATATGTGTGTGAGGAAGGATAACTCTTTAGGTCTTAAATTGCAAGTCTTTATTTTGATGGAGATGGTTTTACATTTATTTTCAAAAGATTCCTTGCTAAAGAGGTTCAGACAAAGATGAATGTTAGGATTGCAGAGTAGTTTTTAAAAATTATGAATCTAAAAATATCAATTGTCTCTGCATACAGCTTATTATATGCGCATTAGTATTTTGATACAGTCTCTGCCTCTGCGGTCATGTGCTGTTGATCCTGGTCCCATGAAATGTGTTAATTGTGCGCAGTTAATAAGAGCAACAGACAGTTTCTAAGTTTTCATTTGTAGATTTTAGTGAGGATAATAAATTTATAACAATGTTTATTTTTACAAATTTTTTTTCTTTTTTTTTTAAACAGATGGAGCAACCCAAAGCTTCCTATGTAACAACTCACTGTCTAAGTTTTGGTAAGATGCAGAATTAAGTTTTGGGTTTGTAGCTACTGAATGAGAGATTTTCAATATGGGTCTTCACTGAATAGTATGCCTCATGTACAGTGGTTTAAATCTACTGTAGTATGTAATTGAGGTGAGCTTGGTTTTGCCACTTGAAAATGTACTTACCTAAAATTCCTTCATGCCTTATGTATCAGTTTAGGGTTGATCAGAAACTTTTGGAGGGAATGTATCTGTTGACATACTACTTCAGCTTCATATTTCAGGAGAAATATTAATTCTGTCTAATATAATTACTGTCTTTCCTACGCCTAGCTGACTTTAAGGAAACTAAAGGTCCCAGGAATCTCAGTTGTAAGGAAGAGTTTACCATGCTGGCAGCAGGAAATCTGTATAGCTAGGGGAGTTTGTTTCACCTAACTTAATGGAAAATCTTTTTTCTTTTAACAAAGAGCTTGGGTAAAACTTCCATTCTCCAAATTACTTAAGAAATTTTACTTAAGTGGAATAATTTCTTGTAGTACTGAAGCTTCAGAATTCCTCAGAACACAAATTCTACCTTCCAGTTAGCAAAGTATCCAAGTATAAAATACCTTCAATGTGACCTCTTAATGTCTAACTTATTCTAATTTTGATGCTGAGTAAATACTTATCTGTAATAACATTCCTGTCTGATGTGGGATGGCTCTGAAAAGTGAATATTGAATATTGCAATCTAATCTGTAAGGTCATAAGGAAAGCATTTTGCCTATGTGAAGTTTTATAAGTTGGTCCCTTTTTATGTAATGTCAAGGGAATGAATTTAGGAAGGCTGAGTGAGATGGGAAGGGCTATAAGTGGTTTTCCCCCAAATAACTAGACAATCCTTTCTAAGGCCCATTCAGTGTTATTCAGACAGCTACGGCAGAAGGTCCTGCCCACTTTTTTGCTGATGATAAGGTTTCTTTTCCCCACTTAAATATATAATGCAGGGGTTTTTTTTAGAAAATGCTTTATTCTGTGTTGAAGAGGGGAGAACATTTAGGGTAATTGAGTTACATTTTCTTTTGAGTTGCAGTTTTTACATTTCTTACGAGTTCTGATTTCTTGTTCATTTTTCTATATCCTGTTGTCTGTCATTAAGTGTAATCAATATCTAGTGCAGACTTTATGCAGTCTATTTTTTCATATTTTTTTCCTTTAACTCTCTCGTTCCCTTGACACGTATTTATGCTTTATTTTTCTGGCTTCTCTGGGGGGTTTTTGTCGGTTTTTTGGTGGTGGTTTTTCTGGTTTATCTATTTGTTCATTTATTTATTTTATTTTCTTCACACTTGCTTTCCAGTTCTGTTTTTGCTCTCTGCTTGTCATTCTTCACCATCTTCCAATCTCCCATATCCGGTTTTATGAGTTCTGAAGTGAAACCTCAAACATTGTTGAACTGCAAGTTTTGATTAGTGCTGCTTGGGATGGAATTTTCTTCTGAAATGTTTCTCACTAGATGTCACCAGTTTGTCCAAACTCTACCCGTTCACCTGTATTTTGACAAAATCAATAATTCAGTGGTTCGGGTCCTCACCTGGTATTTGGATTGCAGTAAACTGGGCAGAATCAGGGCTTTGTCTTGCCACATTTTGCTTATACGTTGCACTTGTTAAATACATCTCTTTTTTTTCTTTTTTTTTTTTTCATTTAATATTGAGAAACTTGTCTTTATTATGATGCAGCAGAAACTGTCTGTAGAGTATAGTATCATATTTCTTGGTCAACAAATCTTTCTCTGACCAACTTTAGATGCAAATGAACTTTGGATTTGGGGCATTTTGTCACATCTTAAAGTAAAAAATTTTGGAAGCCAAAAGATATAGGTGCCTGTAGTTCATTTTTTCTGAAGGGACCTTCAGTAGATTATCAGTCATTTCTGTGTCGTAGCTACTGGCTATGACAGTGAGTATATAATTTAGCAGCATAGCATATAGGAGCATAGGACTTATTCAGCATTTGAAACCTGCGTTGTCTCCTACATGCTTTTGAATCCACATCTCCTACCTGCTGGGAGAATGTCCACGCTGTTAGTTCATGTAATGTTTTGTGGTAGAATGTTGGATTTGGACCTTTACACTGAAACTGTTTTATTATTTTAAATATGAATGAGATGGAGAATACAGCCATAGTGCCGATATCCCTCCCTTGAAGAAGTGGATTGCACCTCAGATCTTGCTGTCTTAAGGACAGTTGCCTCAGAGACGATTTCACTTTTGAACTTGAGTTGTTTAATTAATGCCTGCAAAGTAAATAGTTTCACAAAATGAGTAAGGAATGGACATTATTTTCCTGGTTTTCCTCCAGCATCTGAAAATGGATGGGCAGCTATAGTGGAAGGTTAATGTTCAGATCCCTCCATGCAATACAATTGTTCTTTGTTTCCCATTGTCTCCTGAATGCCGCCTCTGACAGTTGGAGAACAATGGTGATATTGGCATTACCCAAAAAGCAAGGAGAAATTGTGAGTTAGAACAAGGAGCTAATGTGTGCCAAACGCAACCGAGAGAGAAGGCTGTGTCGTGTCTGGTTCCTGTGAGTTCCTTGGACAAATGGGGTTGCAATGGGACAGCTGGAAATTATCTGATTTGCTGTAGTGTGCTTTTCCCAGGGAGAAGACCTGGGAAGTATTTAGATGGCAATAAAGCTGTCTATTTAGTACACTTGAGTGAAGTAAAGACATGGAGATTTGAATGTCCAATAGTGCTGCTACCAGCACAGTCTCAGAACTGGCTGGTGACTTTGGACGCTCTCAGTTTTGTGCTACCAAATGGTATCTTTTTAAAAAATTACTTACAGAGAACTGATATTTAATGTTTCTGAAAGTTAGGTTGATGTTAAAGGAGTAAATTTTTCAAATTCTGGCTTCATGCTTAAAAAAATCTAGTACTACATATTCATGTACTTTAATATACGTTCATGATGCTGTTTCATAAGCTTGCTTACAAGTAAACAGAATAAACTGCTTTAATGATGTTTTTCCTTTTTTTCACTGAAGGCAGGTAATAGACCTTCTTTACATTAGTAATTGAAACACAGTGAATGTTAAATTGTCAGATTTCACCAGACACTTTAGCATGAGTACTTGCAAACTTAACATTAGTTCTGCTGAAATCCATGGAGCTGTATGTGGTTGAAGTTACAGTTGCTTAAATTGAGCTTGCATTGAGTACTTCTGAGAGGGGTGCTTGTTTAATATCGGAATGTGTTCTGTATATTCAATTAATAGTTAAATGAGACAAACATTTTTTAAAAAACCCCATGGCATATCAAATTTTAAAAAGGACCTCAGCAAAAGAAAAGCAATATATTGAATTTTTTTTTTTCAGATTAAGAATGTTTTAAGGAGCTGGCACAGGGAAAACTTCACTTTTAGGTGATATTTGGATTGTGGTATTGAAAGAAAGGCTTCCAACTTTGCAGATTACATTAAATTGGGAGAAACAATACAGTCACATTTTGTACAAAAGAACTTAATTAGTTAAGCATTCAGGCTAATAACTGTCAGATGTAGTTAAATGAAAATATGTAATATTACTCTAAGGCAAGATTAAAATGGAGTGTATCTACTGAATGGAAAAATCTTGGAGTGTGCTGACCCCACAGAGGGATAGAAGGACCTGCTAGAAGGATACTTGGTATATAAAGTACTGATTTAGTACAGCTGTACTGTAGCTGGGGAAAAAGAAAAGAGAGAGTTATGTATATAAATAAGTTGAAGTTGCTTTTTACTCATATATATAGGGGAGCATTCAAAGTTAAACTGAACTAAACATTTTTATTTATATCATATTAAGTCAATAGATATATAACACTTATTCCTTGTCTCCATTCAGTGTATTTCACTGAATGGCCATTTAATTTCTTAAGAAATATGGGTACACATGGATCAATATACTTTAGATTTAATTTGGTTTAATATTCCTGAATTTTCTTATATTGATATGACCTCAGATCCTATCTGTCAAATTAAGGTGTACGGTGTGCGTTTGTCTGAGAATAGTTACTTTGTGTGCTCAAGTCATAGATTCACATTATCTCCCAGTGAAAATGCAGACAGGTTAAAAATACTGTTGTACCTTCTTGCCAAATAACAGATTTAACCTGTTGCATGTGAAACTGTTGTTTTGAAGAGGGTAGTAGAGAATAAATAGAATATAATAAAAATATGTACTGTTCTTTCTGGGGGAGCAAAGAATATGAAACACGAACAATAGGGTCGAAAGATAGATGTCCACGTTTTAATGTAGTCTAGGTAAGAGGAATGTCTGGGATTAATCCAGTGCTAAATTAGGTTCTAGCCTACTCTCATAGTATGTGCTTATTGGACGTATTATGTGGTAATCCAATTTCTCCATTTGACACCAGTATAAAAGAGGACTGTCTTTGCCAGCAGAGCCCAGTGCCATCCATTTTCCTGCCTGCCTCTCTTACAGACCAAAAAGTGATTGTACATTGGACTCCATTTCTAAGTATGGCATTCTTTGCCCTTCATCAGATTCTGCATTTGGCGCAGAAAACACAAGAACTGAGAGTCTGTTTTGCACCTACTGGGCTTGACTTTATTGGTGAATCAAAAAGATGAGGCTCAGATTGGCTGTCAGTGAAAAAGCTGAGCTTTCTACTGTGAACAATCAACAGTTGGCCGGCAGCTGTGTGTGGAAGGGCTCAACTGCAGAGCCTTGTTGTGGAAAGCTAGTGTTTTATCATCCATATAATTGGTGTCTGAAATCCATCTGCAGCCATGTGTCGACAGATAGCTGAGGTTAGAAATTAACAGTCTCTAGCAGTGATAGCCAATTCCTGGAGAAAAATATAGATGCTATAAGAATGTGATAATGCTTATAGTGCTGATGTTGAACCAGCGTTAGATGTTGGGGGAAGGACAGAGCCTTAAGCCAAAGTTTTAGTCCCAGAACCTTGGCCAAATTCTAGTTTAAATATATGCTGTCTGCCTACCCTGACTGTCTAACTTTGAGAACGGTGTAGGATGAAGAAAAGAAATTGTAAAATGTTCGTGGTGCAAAGGAGCAACTCTAACTCTGGCATTATAAAATCTGAGACACCCAAAATTAACCTTGTAAAGTTAATCTTGCATGGCCCCCATACTCAGTTCTTAATAATAGAAAGTGGAGGGTTTTGGCTGCGGCATATGCTCATATTTTTCCCTGCTCTTCATTTGTGGTCATCTTAAATTAATTCTGTGTTTAGTAATTTCTGAGGCTAATGTAAGGAAATAACATCTGTTCGGCTTTAAATTCTTGCTATTTGCTTGTAAAGTAGCCAGTTCCCTTTGATCCATCTCTCTGGTTTTGTTTTTTTTTCTTTCCCAAGCATGGTGAATGTGTTGTTTGGGTTTTTTTTGTGGAAGACATCCTGCATACCCTAAACATCACCCTGCCATTCTAGTTTTTAAAGTGAAACCTTTATTTTTAGGTTTTTGTATATCATCTCAGTGTATATGCTGTCTTTCCCCTCTATTTGTCAGAAAGATTAATGTGAGAGTAAACTATTAGCATAGCATGGCACAGGATTGTATTAGGTAGTTCTTGTCTCTCTACAAAGGACCCCTATTCCTTTATTGTATGTTTTCTTTGAATTTGTTGACAGCAAGAGCAGGAGCCCACTAAAGGAAAAAAGTATCTCTTTGGAAAGCTAACAAAGGAATGATTCCATATAATGAAAGTGTCAGAGAAGAGTGGTCGTTGCTTGCATCTTTAGAGTAAAAAGCAGAAAGGGATACAGTCATTTAGTGTGATTCTTGGATACTACAATCACAGTAGTTGAGAATAGTTGCGTAAGTGGACAGACAGGAAAATAGTAAAAGCACTTTAGCATTGAAGGATATATACTGTTCAAATTCTTCCCTGAAGAAGCATGGGGTCACTATTTTTCACACTTAGGTAGGACAACAGGATAATTTAAACTCTATTTGTAACAACACTACCTGAAGCTGGTGAGCCACTGCTTTTCACTTAAGCAGCACCAAAACAACGGCATGTCACTCGGTAAAACAACAGTACATGTAGCTGAGGGGTTTTGCTGAATAATTCTTAGGAGAAATGAGGAAATGACAGAAAGGTGAAAATGAGCCAAATGCTCATGACCTTGCATAAATGACTCCTTGAAGTGTGAATTCAGACACTGCTTTGTGAGAGCTTTTTAGATGGAATGGTAGATGAAGGTGAGTGGTAAGGAATAGAAAACAGTTGCCTGCTTATGTTTTGTTGTGCTCAGAAAAGTGGAAGTTAAACACTCTCTGTAAATAAGCAAGATTGCATCAGGCACCAAGTTCCATTTTCTGTTTTGTTTCTTAATTGGAAGAAACCTTGAAAACATTGTAATTTTATGCTGCTATAGTAGAGCGGATCCCACCTTTAGCAAGAAACAACTCTTTTCCTGCTAAAATAATCAAGATAAGAACGGAAAAAAACAAGTTTGTCTAAGTGTCTAATCTGAGTAATTGTCCCAATGGATATATAGAGAACTTCAGTTTTCTCACTTATTTTTTTAGAGCACCAGGAACACTTTAGTCAGTTGGAGAAGCAGTTACTAAATCTGCACAGTGCACCCTAATTCACTTTTGAAAGACCTGCACCCACTTCCATTGAAATGTCAGAGAAGCCAGCCTAGGTATTGGATGAGGAAAGGTCTGAACATGCCTCTTGCATCTGGCTTGTTATACAACTGCTCAGTAACAAGAACTATAATTGTCAAAAAATCTTAGTCATGTTGAAACTGGGAAGAGATTAATTCTTGCAGAATGGAATGTTGGGTTTTTATGTTGTTTCATAAACCTAGATAATTTTGGAGCTGTGCGTAATACGGTCTTTTATCTAGGCTGGCTTAGTATGAGAGTCTGTAACCTACAACGTAGGTAATTTGCAAGATAATGATCTATGTCTACTAAAAGTGTTGATTCCTTTACCATTTTGACTCTTACAGCATGTGTGGATACTTAAAAGCTGTTGCAGAATTAGCATTTAACATCTATTTCTCTTACTTACGTCTACTTTAAGGCCCTTTTTCCTATTCCTATACAGTTCTTATGGGAGTGTGTTATTTGTGTTCATACTGTGTGTATTTCCAGAACATAGATATTGGGTGTTTGCATTGGATTTTTCTGGTTTAACAGTGGTAGAGCTAGCTCAGACGTGATTCAGTTCCTTAAAAATTAATTGTGAACACTTCTGTCATAGATTATAGGCTCATATAATAAGTCAGGTTGGAAGAGACCTTAGGAGGTTATCTTGGTCCAGCCCTGTGCTCAAAACAGGGTCGGTGTTGAAGTCAGGCCAGGTTACTCAGGGTTTTCCTAGTCTGTTCTTGAAAATGTCTGACAGAGACTGTACCACCTCTTGGGGCAACCTGTTCCAATGCCTGACTATCCTCATAGTAAAAAGGCTTTTCCTTACATGCAGTCAGAATTTCTCATGTTTCAGTTTCCATCTGTTGCCTTGTGTCCTTCCACCATGCAACACTGAAGAGCCTGGCTCCACTGTTGTGATCACCTCCTTGTCGGCAAGCTCCTTTGTTGTTAATAGTGGCATTATAGATGTTTAAGTATGCTGCCCTACTTAGAAGATTGGCTTCCTTTTTTGTGTTTCTGATACCAAAAAGGTACTGGAGGTAATTAATCCGATGTGTCTAATCTCTGTCATAGATGTGGGTGCTTGAAGAGAAGGCTCAGGGAGACTTATCAGTGTTTATAAATGTTTGACTGGAGGGTGCAAAGGAAGATGAACCCATACCTTTCTCAGTGGTGTGCGGTGGCAGAATAAGAGACAATGGGCATAAAATGAAACCCATGAATCCCATCTGAACATGAGTCAACAGTTTTTTACTGTGAGGGAAGTGTGGAGTGGGAGGTTTTGGGTTTGATTTTTTTCATGATTTGGAAATCATCTCAAATAATCTCATATAGATAAGGAAGTTTTACCTGGACAAAGAGATGAGATGCAAGTTAATGGGAGCCAACTGAATAATAGCTAAAATACTGTTGAAGGAAAACAATTTTTTTAACCATATGTTCTTAATTAATTGCCTTTATTCAGAAACATGTATCTGTTGAAATGAGAATAAAAGACCTTGATGTTCTTGTTTCCTTCTGTGAATGCACTAGGACTAATTACTTCAGTAATGTTAAGCATTTCAGTAGGATTTGTGGGTCATGTCTCCAATCAGTTCCTATTGTTCCAATAGGAAAAAAGATAAAGTATTCTGAGTCATCATGTAACCAAAAATTATTCTTGTTTTTTGATTACATATATCTCAGATTTTATAAAGCAAGTAAGGCAAGTAGAAGTTCATTCTGTTAGATGTACAAAGCAGAACAGACTTTTTTCTTTCTTTAAGATAAATTCAATTTCAGCCTGAACTAAATTTTCCACAGAATAAAGTAATTTGAAAATGCACTCCATTTTTCATAAGCGTTTTAAGATTTATGGCTTGTAACTGAAGATATTCAGAATTACAAGTTAATTACTAAATTGCAGAAATAGTATATGTTGAAGGATTGCCAAACATTTCTAATCTGGTATTTAAGTCCCTCATTTCCAAACAAGTGTGTATCCTGAAGTATCAACATTCTGTGCTACTATTACTCCTGTGATTCAACACTAATGCACTAATTCATCTAGAAGGAAAATTTCTGGAAGATGGTCTGGTTGGAGCCAGTGCTTTTGTTGCACATAGACCATCCTTCCATGCTACCTTGATTAGCCAGAACTCAAGCACAGAATATGTCACCTGTGTTAGACTTCTGCAGAACACAAAGCATGAGATGTAAAGGAAATAAACTACAGTGTAAAAGTAGGCATCAGAATTAAAACTTTTGACCACACAGAAAATGTTTGTACTGTTTCACTTTGTATACAAGCAGTAGATGCCAGCAGAGGGTACGGTGTACAGGAGTTAGTCTTTTTTTTCCAAAAAGTTGTTTGTATTGCATTTGGTGGTTTTAATTGTGTCTTAGTTCACTTGATCATCAGAATTCATTGTAGACATCTTATATAGAAATTGAATCAACTTTGTGCTTTGTTACTCCTGTCCAGTGTTGCCTGCACTCAAAGAGTTTGTTGCTAATGTCAATTGGAAAATCCTATTTTGCCATTGCTACCAGAGGCTCTGGTCAGATCATAGACTGAGATTAGGTTCTTGGGCAAAATCATTACATTACTACACGACCCAGAATTCAACATTGGCAGACATCCTAATTATTTTGTCAGCCTAAGGAACTTACTCAGATGCCTAGGAAGAAAAAGTCCTGTGATACAGCAGCCTGTGATAGAGAACTCAAGATAATGGTTCATGAAAATGAAGTAGTGCTTTTCAGAGTGGGAAACACAGTGGTGTTGCAAGAGAGACTAGAAGTTGTGTGAAACACAGGCAACACTGTGAATTCTTGACAGCAACCGCAGTAGACTGAGATTTCTGGGCCCAAAGTAGGATTCAGAAGAATAATAAACTTTTTGCTGCCTTAATGAAATAATACTGATATCATAGACTCTTCGGGTTGGAAGAGACCTTTAAAGGTCATTAGTCCAACACCCCTGCAATGAGCAGAGACATCTTCAACTTGACCAAGTTGCTCAGAGGCCCATCCAACCTGACCTTGAATGTTTCCAGGGATAGGGGCTTCTACCACCTCTCTGGGCAACCTGTGCCAGTGTTTCACCACTCTCATTGTGAAAAATTTTTTCCTTATATCTAGTCAAAATCTACCCTCTTTTAGTTTAAAATCATGACCCCTTGTCCTATTGCAACAGGCCCTGATAAAAAGTCTGACCCCATCTTCCTTATAAGCCCCCTTTAAGTACTGGAAGGCTCCAGTAAGGTCTCCCCAGAGTCTCCCCTTCTCCAGGGTGAACCCCAGCTCTTTTGGCCTGTCCTCATAGGAGAGATATTCTATCCCTCTGATCATTTTTGTGGCCTCCTTTGGACCTGTTCCAACAGGTCCATGTCTTTCTTTCCTCTGCTGAGGACTCCAGAGCTGGATGCAGTACTCCAGGTAGGGTCTCACCAGAGTGGAGTAGAGGGGAAGAATCAGCTCCCTCGACCTGCTTCTTTTGATGCTGCCCAGGATTCTGTTGGCCTTCTGGTCTGTGAGAAATCTACAAGTACCTCAGACACGAACAGAAGACTGTTTAGTTATAGGTTATTTCTGTATGTCTCAAAGCTTATTCGGTAAAGTAAACTTGGGGAGTTGTATCTCATGCTAGAATCATTTGGAGCTGATGATGCCAAGGTAATTATTTAGGTAATGCTGATCCATTAGAAATCAGAATGTTGAAGTCAACAAGTCAGAGATAACTGTTTCCATCATGTGATTACATAAACATCCCTCTTTGTGCCCTATAACTTTGGCACCTAATAAAGCTAAAATTAGGAGTCTAGGCTCGCCAAAGTCATTGGTGGCTTCAGAGACTGATTCAACTAAAATATGAACACTATCTGCGTTGATTGCACAGAGGATCAGTTGGTCATGCCAACTTAAATACCTAAAGAACAAGTCTTCAATTAAATTATGGATCTAGGGAGACGGGAACATTCCTTCTATCCCCATCTATACCTGTCTCTTCCTTATAAAGAACCTCTCTGCTCTCCCAGGACCTGGGAAGGAAAGCAGTTTTCAATAGATTGTGCTTCTGGTTTTGGTTTGTTGGGGTTGTTTTAAATGTAATCCCTCCCCGCTCCACTTAGTTGAAGGCAGGTCAAATGTTCTTGTCATAGTAGATAGAACTTTTGAGTATGACATGATGGAAAATTTTTCAACCCTGTGCCACCCAAAGAGGTAATCTTAGCTATTGTCATCTAACAATCTTAACTGATCAAAATGGAAAGAAAGAATCAGTGTGAATACTTCTTTTCTCCTTTTTTAACCAGCAGCCATTCCATATTATTGTCTGGGTAATTGATATATATACAGAAAATAAGTGGCATGTCACTACTGACATGTCCTAAGGCAAAGCTCTGTGTAAGAAATACTCCTTGAGACCAACCTCCTGCCTGGAGATCACTTCCCCACCTGTGAAGTGGTCCTAGGGAAACTAAGCAAATCAATATAAATGCAGAGAGAAGACCTAGATTTTCCCATCATAGAATGTCTGCCATGTAAGTTTTCACACAAAGATTGTCAGGATTCTACTTTTACATTAGGAAATATGTCTCCAGTGAATTGGATGGCAGGGTTTTATGAGGACTTTATTTAGCGGGAATAGTGAAAACTAGAAACAAAAACTTTCTTTCAGAAGCTAAACCTTTAATCCTTGATAACTTGGCTAGGAAAGTGACAGTTAATCCACTGGTACCATTAACAATTATATCTCTGTTGTAGTTTTCATTTTCTCCTTGCGTAACAAAACCCAAAGAATTTAGTATGTTTGTCATATATCCTTCCCCTGTCAAAGTAGTAATGTTAAGACAGCTCCCATGGGAGTAGGCTGTTTTGCCAAATCCTTTACATAGATTCATAAACTTCTCAGTAGCTATAGTATTCTTTATGGGTTTTGGTGTGGGGTTTTTTTGAGGTGATGTTCAGCACCCAAGGATATCTGGTGGACTTCACATTGTCTTGACTGGGAGTAAGTGACATCTTCCAAAATTAATTTTTTTTTTTTGCAATTGTGCGCAAAGCAAAGCCAACTGCTTAGAGAAACTATTTCTATAATAATACTCTTCAGTTTTACTGGAACTTTTGAAAATGAAGTACTGTACATATCAACAGCCTAGATTATATTTCAGGTATGAAACTCATGATTAGAAGGATCTAACTTTGGGGATTTAGTTACTTAAAGGCATCAGAGTCTGTATCTGTAGTGGAGTGATTTGATAAAGGTGTTTTTGAAAAAAAAGTATAAACAATCTTTGAGTAAGAACAAATTTGTCTCAGCAGCATTTCTGGTACTATCAAGTTTCCTCTTTCGGCCATGAAAGAATGATCTCATGCTCTGAGATAGATAGAAAAAGATTGCCTTTGATTTTAGAAATTTTTTAGGTGAAAGTGAATTTTCCTTGTTGTTCTTTTGTTATTTATCTGTGATGACTCTGTGTTAGATAAGGTGTTTTCCTGTATTGATAAGCTTTACTAGGAAATCACTTGTTGATCATTTCACTCAGTAAGTTTTAAATATTTGATATCCCGGGCATTAAGCGTAAATGAGGTTTTACTCAGGTTTTTTGTTTTTTATGCATTTCCCAGAAAATTAACTGCAAATGCAAATCAATGCACTCAGGTTTAGCGATAGGTATATATATAGAGGTAGATGTTCTTGAAAAAATGTCTTTAACCTAAATTTGAATTTTGGGGTTTTCTAAAATGTTTTTTGAAATGTGATTATTCTAATTGTTTCTTCAAAGAGAGAAGAAAAAGATGCTCTCTCCAACCCTCAAAGACACTGTCATAGAAGCACATTTGACATCTTTCTTTCAATTTTGTTTTGTAAAAATATTTCTAGAAACAACATAAAAAAAATTTTTTCTGCGCTGAAAAATCATTGATTCATGTTTTTCCCTGTCTATTACCATCCTGATGATTATTATTATACCTGCAACTCTGTTTTAAAAATGCTTTATTTCTATCTCACCTATCACTTTAAAAATAACACATTTAAACTCACTCCAGATGTCAAAATTCCTTTTTTAAATTTTAGGATTTGTTTCCAGGAAAATTGAAGCAAAATAATGATATATAATAGTATTACTGATATATGCTGCTTCCTTCCTTTACACATTGACACTGTGTAAAATTTTACCAGATTGCCTTCTGTTTCAAATAGATTGTAAAAAGAAAAATTTTAACATTTTATATTGACTTGTTTTTAGTTTGCCCCTCTTTTCCTCGGATTATCCTTTTTGGGACACTAGATATGGGTTCAGACAGCACCTTTTTAGCTTTTGCTAATTGGTAACACAGCAATGAAACTGAAAATGCATTTTTTTTTAAATGAAAATCAGGAAGGACAGTGTAGGGCACAGCTATGAAGTATAGCATACAGTATTACAGAACACCTGCTAGTTGCTGTTGTTTATGTGCTTGAGCAGTTGGCAGTACTTAAAATAAATATGTCACATTGAGGTTAATCAGTTTGATATCAATGAATCCCATGGTCCATGCTGTGGGCTAACAGAGACACTGGTAAAATGTAGGTGGGAATGAAGTGCTGTGGCTGCAATTGTGACCAACAGTGATCCCTACCAGTTCTACAAGAAAATAAATATGTAAACTTTCTGCTATACACCTTTTAATAGCCTAAAAGTAATGTAGTTAGGCTGTTTTTCCTTGTCTGAGGAATATAAATTTAAAATGATGTGATGTTTTTGAAATTTTGCTTTTTCTTCCTTAATCTATTCTTCAGAAAACTGAGCTACATTAAAGGTGTTACAAGCACATCAGAGTATTCTGAGCTGCTTCACTTAGTGATCTGTTTTGAAACATGATGCATACACAAAGGCAACAGTTTATAACCTCAGGAAAGTAACTAATTTTGAATAGAAGCTTTACTGCTAAAGAGATTTAGTAGTATCAGCAGTGGTAAAGAACAGTGCTTATTGTTTCAATAAACAATGCTACCCTCTATATACTCCACAGTATTTTTTAATCTATATTTATATATACACATTCACTTAGCAACTTTCAAATTAAAACATAGTTGATGAAGCTTGATGAATATATCACTTTTACTACAGATTGAAGTATTTTGCAATGGCTCAGTGCAGGGCTACTTGGAAGATTACATACTTTAGACATGAAATGATACCAAGTATGCTTTAATTGCACATTCTTCAATCCCAATCTTGATGTTTTCTTTTGGTTTTTGTTTCCTCCGTCTACAGTGACCTGTACAGATAATATGCGACACAATAGAGCTCTTAAGATAGTTAAGAAGGGGAAGGGGATAAAACCAGGCGCACTAGAGATGAGCCTAGGGGTGGCATGCTGGTGTTGGGAGTGAAACTGATAGCCCAGCTCAAGTGCATCTACACCAATGCACGCAGCATGGGCAGCAAACAGGAGGACCTGGAAGCCATTGTGCAGCAGGACAGCTATGACTTAGTCACCATCACAGAAACATTGTGGGATGACTCTCATTACTGGAGTGCTGCAATAGACAGCTATATATATCCCTTCCTCTTCAGAAGGGATAGGCATGGAAGGAGAGGTGGTGGGGTGGCTCTGTATGTTAGGGAGTGTGTTGATTGTATAGAAATCAATGATTGTGATGACCAGGTCCAGTGCTTATGGGTAAGGATGAGGGGGAAGGCCAGTGAGGCAGATATCCTACTGGGAGTCTGTTATAGACCACCCAACCAGGATGAAGAGGCAGATGAAACATTCTATAAGCAACTGGCAGAAGTCTTGCAATCACTAGCCCTTGTTCTTGCAGGGAACTTCAATCTACCAGACATCTGCTGGAAGTATAACACAGCAGAGAGGAAATAGTCTAGGAGGTTCCTGAAGCGTGTGGAAGAGAACTTCCTGACACAGCTGGTAAGTGAGCCTACCAGGGGAGATGCCTTGCTGGACCTGCTGTTTACAAACAGAGAAGGACTGGTGGGAGATGTGGTGGTTGGAGGCTGTCTTGGGCTTAGTGACCATGACATGATAGAATTCTCAATTCTGAGTGAAGTAAGGAGGGAGGGTCAGCAAAACTGCTACCATGGACTTCCGGAGGACAGACTTCAGCCTGTTCAGGTCATGGGTTGAGAGAGTCCCTTGGGAGACAATCCTGAAGGGCAAAAGGGTCCAGGAAGGCTGGACAGCCGTCAAGAAGGAAATCTTAAAGGCGCAGGAGCAGGCGGTCTCCATGTGCCGTAAGATGAGCTGGCAGGGAAGACAACCAGCCTGGCTGAGCAGGGAGATTTTGCTGGGACTCAGGGAAAAGAGGAGAGTTTATCACCTTTGGAAGAAAGGGGAAGCAACTCAAGAAGAGTACAAGAATCTTGTTAGGTCATGCAGAGAGAAAATTAGAAAAGCAAAAGCCCAGCTAGAGCTCAATCTGGCCACCATTGTACAGGATAACAAGAAATGTTTCTCCAAATATGTTAACAACAAAAAATGTTTTTCCAAATATATTAACAACAAAAAGAGAGGCAAGGAGAATCTCCATCCGTTATTGGCTATGGGGGGGAACATTGTCACCAAGGATGAGGATAAGGCTGAGATACTTAATGCTTTCTTTGCCTCACTCTTTAATAGCCAGACCAGGTATCTGCAGGGTATTCAGCCCCCTGAGCTGGAAGATGGGGATGGAGAGCACAATAAACTCCCCATAATCCAGCAGGAAACAGTTAAGGACCTGCTACGCCACCTGAATACCCACAAGTCTATGGGGCCTGATAGGATCCACCCGAGAGTACTGAGAGAGCTGGCGGAGGAGCTTGGCAAGTCACTCTCCA
>NW_010535236.1:0-7727 GCF_000687285.1 Phaethon lepturus | reverse complement strand
TGAAGGTCCTTTCCAACCTACTGTTTCTGTGTGTTTCTGTGTGTGATAGAGAGGCTTCAAGGGCAACTGGGGAAAGGCAAAAAGTCCTGTCTTCCTTGCCTACATTGGCTTACATGTAGCTTACTCTCCAATTTACTGCATGTGTGTCAAATGCATTCGCACACAGTGTAACATGGCTGAGGAATCAAAAGAGTAGAGGTAAAAACAGGAGTATTTAATTGCTTTTAGAGTCATAAGAAGTTTGTACATGGATTATGGACCCTTTTGGAAGCCAAGTCTGAACAATAAATAGGTTTTTCTTCCATCAGCTCGAAGAGAATTATTGGTTTGATTCAGTATGACACCCTTCTTGCTGCCAGACCCTCATGATGCAGTCCTTTTGGACAGCCAGCATTCTCAATGCTCAGTTGACAAATGTACACGGTATCTTACAGTATTTGTTAAATTCAGCTTACACAGAAAGATTTATTGGAAAGTGAGGCTTATATGTTGAAGTTGTTATCCATAAATGTGAACACTATTCTACACTGCACTGGTGCAGCCCCACCTCAGGTACTGTGTGCAGTTTTGGGTGCCTCAATATAAGAGGGACATCAAGCTATTACAGTGTGTCAGAGGATGGCAGCCAAGATGGTGAAAGACCTCGAGGGCAAGATTTAAGAGGAGCAGCTGAGGTCACTTGGTTCAGCTTGGAAAAGAGAAGGCTGAGGGGTGACCTCATCGCAGTTGGCAACCTTAAGGAGGAGGTGCTGATCTCTTCTCTCTGGTGACCAGTGGTAGGACACAAGGAAATGGAATGAAGATGCTTTGGGGGAGGTTCAGATTGGACATTAGGAAAAGGATCTTCACTGAGAGAGTGGTTGGTCACAGGAACAGCCTCCCCAGGAAAGTAATCATGGCACCAAGCCTGTCAGAGCACAAGGAGCATCTGGACGATGGTTTTAGCTATATGGTTTAGTTTTAGGTAGTCCTGCGAGGAGCAGGGAGTTGGATTTAATAATCCCTGTGGATGCCTTCCAACTTGAGATATTCTATGATTCTATGAATATCAAACAAGAATAATAGAGCTTGCTAGGATTCAGGATACAGAACAACATCTCAGTTTTTGTTTTTCTAGGACCTAATATGGTTCTAATATGAGCACCACATTAGCAACTCCACATCATTCCTCATACCAAGAGTGGAAAGAGGTAAATATACTTATAGCCTAATAGGGAGTGAACTTCATCTCAACTGAAACAATACATCATGGCTATTTTATTACTTTTTAAGACAGCATACCAACTCTTTTACACAGATTGCTCATGGAAATCAAAACAGAAGGGAATTGTAGCAAAAAAAAGGGGGATGTAATCATCGTCATTGGAATTGACTTTCCATCTATGGTGTACATGTGCAATATTGTCCACATTCAAAAAGTTAGATGCTTGGTTAAATTGTCAGACTGTTACACAGTTTCTAGGTGGCACAGCACTGTGTGCATGGTGACTTTGTCCACGGATCCCTGTAATGGATAGCCTGGCAACGAGCATGAGATGCGCCCTCTGTGCAGAAGCTACCGCAAACACTCTGCCAAATGGATAGCATATCTGAAACATCATTTGACTTCCCATTAGGAATAGGTTTATCAGAAAGTTGGGGAAGCCAGCAAAATTAAAAAACTCAAAAATCTACCTCAACAAGATTCCCAGGCTGAAAATAAGACATGTTTAGGGAAAAGGCAGATACATGATTGCCCTCAGTCTTAAGGAATAGAGAGGAAACTTCAGAAAATTAAAAGGGGGAAAAAAAAAATCTATGAAGAGGATGTCATTGCTTCCACCACAATGAAAAGAACCACATGATTTGCCTTATATTTTGGCAGGTTTGTTTAATCCTAGTGGTGGCAGCCTTGAAAGCAACTTTAAGTACTGCCAAAGGTGGCAATGGAAGTCATACAATATTACGTAGCTGGTGAACCCAGCTTTACCACTTGCTTAGATGATGGCAATCCCAATGTTAGCGAATAAATACAGAGGTTATTTTTTTATTAAACAGGGTATGGTAAATCTGTTTCTTTTGCCCTCTACCAATCCTTTTTCCATCTGGTGTCAAAAATACAGTTTGAAGAATCTCATACTTCCTTCTGTAACATGTGTGTGACAACTGAGTTTGGTGAGATGCTTCCAATTTTTAAAGGAGTAAGAAAGAGCAAAATCGCATATTGGCATATGTTTACCAGCACATTTTTCTTAGATGGGATTGTTTGATATAAGTATTGTAGCCTTTTATAAGTAAAGGTTTCAAAATCACTATAATTGTGACCTTGACAGTGCAGGCTTCTGTGTCAGTTGCCACTAATTTAATGTAGACCTGTAACTTTGCTGTACTACTAGACTCTATTGATTTCCATATTTGATACATGATTTCAAATTTCAATATAATGTTAATTTGCAATAACTAGAAAGTGTGGGGGGGTTTATTTCATATACTTGAGAGTTTTGCACATTTTTATTCAGAAGTAAAATAACATTCCTACTTTTATATTTCAATATTGTTTTAAGCTGAACTTCTATTCTCTCATTTGATCTATTTATGTGCCTGTTTTTGCTTTGAACTATACAGCCGCAAGTACATTGCTAATATCATTATATGCCATTGAAATATGTTTTTTAGGAACATAGCATGTTCATAACTGTTTAGCCTAGTGGTTAGGATCTCAATTTACCAGCGGGAAAAGATCAGGCTAAATTATACTCTTTCCTGAAATTTGGACCTCAGAAATTATTTGAAAGATTATATGTGACATCTTTTCCTCACAGGGAGATAAATAGAATCTAGTTAGACCTTTACATTCTGGTTTTCTGTGATTATTTTCTAACATAGGACAAGTCTTTCTCATTTATTTATGCCTTAAGATATATTTATTCAATTATACCTCTAATTGTATACGATTTAAATTAATGTCTAGAAATAGAGGGGAACAAAAGTCTTCCCCTTTTTCAGGATTCATAAAAAATGTACATAAAGTTTCCTAAGTTTAACACCAATTGCATTGATATTTCCTGAGTAAAACTCTTGCCTTCCCCTTAATTCTTTTCTAAGAGTTTTGATGTACAGCTTGTTGCTACATCTATGTTCGTTTCTGCACATGCCTTACTTCAAGTTGCCTCGGGAGATTCAGGCCAGTAGAACTCTGAAGCATCGAAAGACCCCATTTAAATGCCCTCATGATTATTTATAAAAACTGTTTAATCCTCTTCTGCTGGCAACAATAATAATATTTTGTTACCAAGACTAACACCTCAGCTAATTTTCACTTGAACATTATTATGGTTCTTCTTCGAATTGTATCTCCAGCAGGACTGCTCAGTTACTTATCAGTTATAGTGGGGACTGGTAGTGTTTCTATTTTTGATAAAATAGGCTGCAGAAGTGTTTTATTCATAAATGGACTAGACCGTGGATAGCAAAACAAGAAAAAAGACAGGATATCCGGGAAAAAGCCACAACTCAGATTGTATAATTGAGCAGTGATACACAAGGTGCTGCAGCTGTGGAGTCCAGTATTATTTCTGTTTTCTTTCAGATATGTCCTACAATTCACCAGTAGTATCTGAATTAATGCAGACATATTTGAAACCTTGTAAGTGGTTTAGAGAATCAGCTTTTGTGGAACACCAAAGATAATTGTGTTTCTAAATTTCCTAGGTGCTACAAATCAAAACAGAACAAACCAAAGGAAACTAAAGAAAACCAAACCATATCAGACCAAACTATGTTTTATGTCAGTCAACTTATGCTCACTGCAAAACCAAAATCTGTAAGACACCACAAAACCCAGTAAGCTTCAGTAATATTATTTAGATTACTGAAGAAGTTGTATTACCTGATCCAGTCCCCAGTGGCACCATGGCAGTACTGTCAGCCACTCTCAGTATTGTCTATCTTTCATTTCTGCACCTCTCGTGCATGGTGTATTTCTGTATCTCAGTCCTTCGTTGTCTTCTTGCTCTGTCAGCTAGTGCTATGTCAGACTACTGAGTCAAAGCAAGAGCGCATCCTCTGGTGACACAGCATTACAAATTCTCTCTTTCTTAAAACTATGTTCTTTAGAAGTCTGCATTCACTATTTTTGCTTTGTTTTCTTTAATTTGATTAAACAAAACAGGGCTATAACATTTAATAAAAAGTAGTTATTTAGAACTGCTATAATACCATTAAGACAAATGTTGAGTTGTACCTGCCAAAAAATATGTAGAGAATTTTGTCTATTAGGTTAGAAAAGAACCTGCAATACATATGTCTAATATCCTATGAGCATTAGAAGATCTAATTCTGTTAACAAACAGTTTTACATTAGAAGATGTACTTAATGGAAACATTACATGGAAGATGGGATGGCAAAATTAAGAGCTATGGCTACTCATTTTATTAAGGATGGGGTTATTTCTGTATAATCACTTTATTAGGGATTGGATTATTTTCGTACTAATGATCTACATATATTAACTTCTACAGGAATAAAATTAGAAAAAAACTGCTTTGAAATCAGTAAAACTTTGGAGAACCCCTGATGTTTCTAATGAAACTTTTGAGATTATAAAAATATATTTTGCCTAGAAATTTATGGTCAGCTTTGCTCCCAGTGACACCCCTTCCTGTGGAAGGAGTATTCTGCTATACTGGATGTGGGTTTAAGACTCCATTATGGCTCAATATGTGGAACCAGATCAGACTAGGGAACTCAGATAATATATGCAATAGCAAAATACCTACAAATACCTAAATAACAATTGGCGGTCAGGAAAAAAATTGACAAATACAACTGTTACATAGTTCTTTGTCTCTAACCTGTGTTATGTGTACATGTATCATCCTCTGAAAGGAAATTGATACAGATTTTAGCAGACTGAGGCTTTCATTGGGAACTAAAAATTACCACTTGTATTATCAACGGTTAGTAATTGAAATGTAGCTGTTGAAATGTTAAAGTATTGTACAGTTAACGGAAACGTAACAATTTTATGAGATTCAATAGGTCAGAAATATTATAAATAAATCATTTTAGTAATAGTTATCACATGCTCTTTTACTACTTACACTCAAGAGCAAATAAAAATATTTATTAAATAACAAATAATTGTATAATTCTTTATGTTTACATTTTCTTTCATCAACTGGTCAGTATTTTAAAACATTTACATCAGCAGTAACAGACTCATTAAGAATATCTCACTTTTTGAAGAATGATAATAAAAGCACTGTTGGAGAGTAACAACCTCTGCTGAAAATTTAGGGCACTTAACAACTATCAGATTTTTTTTACTGTTAAAATCTTTTTTTTACAATCTTTAATAACAGAATGGAAATGGTAATTCACCATGTGTACAAAATGCTGCTGAATGAAATATTGAATCTAAAAAAGCATAGATAATGTAGAATTATCTGATGCATATCCCATGAGTGGTCCATGCTTGGGAATTAGAGACTTTCTGAGCCAAGGATTATATAGAGAGTATTGTGTTTAGCAGATAATGAATTGTTCTTCAAACTTATTTATGTATTTAGTTTCTACACCATCCTGTAGCAATGAGCTCCTCCATTTCATTTCTGTGTTTTGCACTGGTGCCTATATTAAACCCATCAAAATGAAACATAAATTCTCATTTTAGGTAAGGCTATTCAAAGACAACGAAAACTGCCATGTGGTTCAGGAGGAGCAGAATAGAAAAAAACTCTGTAAGTTGGATACTTTTTGATCCACTGGAAAACAAATATTTTAAGTAATAAAGCAAAACAATTTAGTTATATTTTTGTCCCCCCAAAAAGAATTTTAAGGTTATTATAGACAAAAGTATTGCTAAAGAAATGACATGCTAGATTTTACTTTTGATGAGCTTTCAACTGAAACAAACTACAGAGAGGAGGAAAGAGTTGTGGATTTGGGCCTTTTAAATTCAAAAAATAATTAGAATGGAAAGAAATTACAATGTTAAAATACCCTGGTACCTGATAAGGAAAACATAGAACTAATAAATTAATGTCATATAGACTTTCAACACACATTCTACTCTTTTAAAGAAATATGACTGAGGATTTAAGGTTTTAGGATGGATTATTTGTATCTGCATTATTCACATTCAAAGATATTTTATATGTCTCATCAAAATAAAATGTTCCCTATAGAAATATGTATTAACACTCATATTATACAAAGGACTGTGATTTTTCTTATTTAGCCAAGATAAGTTAAATCTTTCTTTAATATTCACAGTATAAGCATTGTTATAAACATAATCCAGGGATTTTTTTTTCTAAGAAGTTGTATTTTTTCCTATCTGAGATCTTTTAGGTAATAAATATATATACAACATTGAAATATAATCAGCATAGGATATCATAGTTCACCTGAAGTGGAATTTCACTTTTGGTGAGAATTGCTACTGAGTAGCATAGATACAATGTAAGGATGAATACACGTTGTAGAGGAGAATAGGAAGGAAAACATAGTTTGATTCTTGGAAATATATTGTTCACGTTTTTGCCTCAGTGAGGTGGTTCTGGGCATTTTAATTAACTCTATCATGAAGAGAGAAGAATTACGTATTTTATATGTTTGTAAGGTTCTAATTAGTTCTTTGAATGTTAACAATCAAAAAATGTTAATTTACATTCCCACATACTGCTGTACTGTATTTAAGTGGAAAGATCCATAGAGAGAGCAAAATGACATCTTGATGAACATTTAAAGAAAAGATATAAGTTGTTGTAAGGTGCACCTTGAGATCTAATAATGTTTCTCCTCATTTGAATTATTCTAAAGGCATCTTGCTCAGTGACACACAAAGTAAATTAACCTTTGCAAATGCAATGTGGAGGTATAGTGACAGGAGGACAGCAGCTGTGGTAGGAAGGGAGAAAAACATTAATCACTCAATGAGGATATGTACCTTCAAAAAATTAGGGTATTGCTATCAACCTGGATCTTCTGTAATTAACCTTCTTTTATAGGTTATCATTTATCTTTTCTCAGTTTTCTCTAAAGTACTGTTAGTTCCAAATACTGTAAGTAGTATTGTGCAAGAAATCAAACAGTCTGGTGGCTGTATGAACAAAAATATTCACTGGACTTTGTCATAGTTTAGCCCCAGCCAGCAACTAAGCACCACGCAGCTGCTTGCTCACTCCCCTGCCGATGGGACAAGGGAGAGAATCAAAAGGGTAAAAATGAGGAAACTCGTGGTTTGAGATAAAGACAGTTTAATAGGTAAAGCAAAAGCCGCACATGCAAGCAAAGCAAAACAAGGAATTCATCCATTGTTTCCCATGGGCAGGCAGGTGTTCGGCCATCTCTGGGAAAGCAGGGCTCCATCACGCGTAATGGTTACTTGGGAAGACAAATGCCATCACTCCGAACGCCCCTCCACCCCTTCCTTCTTCTTTGTCCCAGCTTTATATACTGAGCATGATGTCATATGGTATGGAGTATCTCGTTGGCCAGCCTGGGTCAGCTGTCCCGGCTGTGTCCCCTCTCAGCTTCCTGTGCACGGGCAGGCCAGCACGAGAAGCTGGGCAGTCCTTGACTACTTAGCAACAGCTCAAAACATCAGCACATTATCAACATTTTCTTATCCCAAATTCAAAACACAGCCTCACACTAGCTTCTGTGAAGAAAATTAACTCCAGCCGAGTTGAAACCAGGACAGTATCCACCCCTTCACAGAATCACAGAAACACTAGGTTGG
>NW_010535235.1:0-4378 GCF_000687285.1 Phaethon lepturus | reverse complement strand
TGGAACAGGCTGCCCAGGGAGGTGGAGGAGTGACCATCTCTGGACGTATTATGGATATTAGGAAAAATTTCTTCGCCGAGAGACTGTTCAAGCACTGGAACAGGCTGCCCAGGGAGGTGGAGGAGTGACCATCTCTGGACGTATTAAAAAAACATGTGGATGCGGCGCTTCAGGACATGGTTTAGGGGGCATGGTGGCGTTGGGTTAACGGTTGGACTTGATGATCTTGAGGGTCCTTTCCGACTGTAGTGATTCTGTGAAATCTAGGTCGTAAGAGAATATAACTGCTGGTATTCAGTAGCATGCAAGGCAACTTGGAAGTTGAGAGCTTAGGAATGCCTGTGATCCTACATGCCTGGGCACCAAATAACCACAAATAAGGAATACAAAACAGATACCGTTAAGGCTTAACAAAACTACAACTCTTGTAGTGTGCAGTGATCTAAAGCCTACCTGGCCATGTGGACTTTCAGCAATAACTTCAAGTTTTTATAAGCTGAAATGTTGTAAAGATGTTTAGTCGCTATCTTTCTCTACAGCATGAAGTTTTACTCAGCTCTGTACTGACATATAGCTATGAAGTGCTGATTACAATAAACAAGATAAATCTGATACTGCATCTAATACAAATGACAGACCTCTGCTATGGACTGCATCGTAGTAAGTCTGCGGTACTCTTTTTCCAGCATATCCAGCTTTTCCAATTTAGACTGAACATGTGACTGATCAAGAAGCCGATCTCTCTCCAATGAACCCTTGAAGGGAGAAGTGAAAAGCAAAACAATTATAAGCACAATAAAACAAGACCATCTATAGTAAGCCTTTTGTCTGCAGCACACAGGAAGCCCATAAACACTCCAAAGGAATGACTACTTGCTCTGTGCAATTTTAGACGGTGCTATGATTAGGGAACAAACTGCACCACTGGTCCACCAATGTTGAGAACCTCACACTCAACCAGATTCAGATATGAGAGAATTCTGCAGAGTCCCTCCTCCCTCCAAACATAAATGCAGCAAAAACCCCTCATTAATCAGCTATTAGTGATAGCTTTCTTATTTTTTCTTTTTCAGTAAATATTTAATAGACTGAAATAGGACAGCCATAGAGACCAATGAACAGAGAGCTCTAGGTGATTCATGCTTCTATAAAACAAAATTCAAGCTCATTTTAGATATAGGCCAAATCCCACAGTCCACATTCCCCATGGTGCGAAACAGAAATTTTACTATTACTTCTACAGAATCAGTATTTCAGCCCCAGTTTAGCAATAGTAGTATTAATAAAGAAAATTCCCAAAGATCTGACGAGAGTAAACACAAAATGGAGGTTTTTTCCCATTGGCACATAGGTATAACACTGAGGGGTAAGGATGAGCTACTGTAGTAAGACAGTCATGCAGAAGTAAACAATTCTTATTAATATCAGAGCCTGATATTGCTTAGAGACAGGTGCACAAAGACAGCAAATACCAGGGTCCTGATAAGACTGGTAAATTTAAGTAGGGAAATTATCCACACCTAAGTATATAAAGGCCAGCTGAAACAGACATCCACGCTTAAAGAGATTAAAATTACAGTAACTATGAAAAATCATGACATAGTTCATGATTTTTATAATTTAACCTTGAGATTATCTTGAGAACATACCTGTTTCTCCAGGAGATGCGACTTCTCATTTTCTGCATGCTGGATCATTTTTCTCATGTAGTCCAGCTGTTTCTCTAAAAGGCTGCACCGAGACTCAGCAGCTGCCAGCTGAGAAGCCAGTTCTGACGGTAACAGAAGGCAGAAAAGTGAAATCATTCACTGTTTGTTCCTGGGATTTTCTTCTGTTTTCAGGACAATTCAAAAACAAACAAGAAAAGGTCCATCTAAAGAAACTCACAGATTAAACCCAATGAACTTTTGTATGCATACAAATCCCTAAAACAAAGTATGCTTTTAAAATTTCTTTGTAACGCCATGTGTCACTGCAAAGTAAGAGATGCTGAACAAAGTAAATTAAAATAGTTCTATGTTTTGATAAAAGTCAAGTTTCATCTGCATCATGCCCCATCCCTGGAAGTATTAAAGGCCAGGCTGGACGGGGCTTTGAGCAACCTGGTCTAGTAGAAGGTGTCCCTGCCCATGGCAGGAGCACTGTAACTAAACAATCTTTAAGGTCCCTTCCAACCCAAACCATTCTATGATTCTGTGATCAGTGTTCTGTAGTATCTATAGGAAGTTTGCAAACAACCTTGATTTTTCCTTGACACTTCAGTCTTGTCATGCTCTTTGTGTTGCATTTGCTCACTTAATACTTTTTTATAGTCTGCTGTTTCCCTGCTGAGGTGTTTTACATTCTCCTCTGCCTGAAGCCGTTCCAACTCCAGTCGATGGATTTTTTCCTGGAGATTCTTCAGAGCCGAAAATATTGCTGTAATTGAAGAAGTACCTTTTGTTAGGTACCATTACATCACCACTTCAAGAAAATACTGAACTTGAAACATTTTTATAGAGGCACGTTATGTAATAAAGTCAGAGTATTCCTTACCAGTGTCCAAGACTCCTTCCAGGAATTAAGACCTGCTTCCCTTTAAACTATAACTGATTCTAAAACTAGTCTCAGACAAATAGATGCCCTTCGTGCACATCTTCATCTGAAACATTTTGGAAAGATGCATTCATTTCCCAGAACAAGGCACATAAATATTCTGTAGATTAAATGTAAACAGTACATCTTCTGACTCTTTATCAAAAAGAAATGAAATGTCACAACTACATAGTTAAAACAGTGGCAGTTCTCTATTATTATTCCTCTAGAAGTGCATGCTAGCACAAGAAACACACAAACACAACGTTCCTGTGAATGGCCACCAAGCAGAATAAAGGTTAGTTTTCAGAAGGGCTATAAAAGTGTTTATTTCTCGAAGTGGCAGCTCTTCTTTCATTCTTCTGGCTTTGCACTTGTGTTCCCCTCCTCCCCCCGCAAGACATGCATCTCCTTTGAGCTGAACAACCTTCCCTCCTTCTGTTCCACTCCCTGCTTTAGCAATTACTCAACAAAACCTTTATAACATCACCACAAAAAGAAAAGCAGTTGTAATAGAACTCACAACACCTTGCAATTAGACCATCTGCTGGTAATCTTAGCTGTATTGTCTAATTCTGCAAAGGGAACCGTAAGGATAAGCCCTTTCCCCTATACAGTCCTGTTAAAGTAAAACACAGGAACATCTGTAGAGACAGCTTATATAGCAGACTAATCTGCAAGGTTGCAGTAGCCCACTCCTTTGTGCTTAAATCCACTCTAGAGAAAGAATGCACCTTTATTACAGAATGCATGAGCACAAGAAAAGCTGTGACTGCATATTTGTTTGAGCACCAGATTACACCAAAAAAAAAAAAGGAAAAATAATTATCAGAATGAGTAGTGAGTTTTCCAGAGTAAAAACCCACCAAATCTTGAAATGCAGAATAGCATATTAGAGCATCACATCAATAAAAACTGCCTGCTTTAAGGTACCTGTTAAGTAAACAAGAAGTGGGTGACAGCAGTCAGTTAAGGGGAAAGTTATAGATAACTTGGACCTTTTTTTAAGTTCAGAGTCACCAACTGTACCCTTTTCTCCATTTATATTACTGTTACCGGCATTCAGTTGAAATGGGCATAGCTGAAACTATAAACAGCTTTGTTACTACTATCCTTAGAGCTAAATTCAAATCTCTGTATATCTACAACAATGGCTAACAAAATACAGCAGTGAAGAAATTCAAGCAGTGAGTAGATAAAGGTGAAACCCAACAAGATGACAAGTATCATTCAGTCATCCTTATTAGAGTATTAAAACCAACTATGTATACTAAGACACACACATCTACAACACAAAGAAATTCAAACCAAAATAAGCAGAATTTACTATACTCAAGTTTTATGATTTTTTCACTACTTTTTTGTAAATTGGGGGGTGGGAGGAGCAGTAAGGACCCTCAAGAACAATCAAATCTACTTTCCCATCTGAAGTTAATTCCCACATCTTTGAACTTGCTAAAATACACACTCCAGAATATTTCTGCATTTTTAGAAGTTATGCAAAAAGACTAAGATATTGGATCATCTGCCTGTTGGATTTAATTTTCAGTACATATTAATATTTATTTAAAACATTTTTTGAAAACAAAGACTTTTTTTTTTTTTTTAAAGGAAGGGATATAATTTCTTAGATTGTCTCCCTCCCCCCATATTTATTTCAGAGTTGGCAGATTCCCTGCTTGAAAGAGAGTTGCCAAGTGAAAACTTGGAAGTCAAAAGTTTGTCACTAATGCAACACAATCTACAAAAATACACCTGCATGAGTAATTCATAATTGAGGGAAAGGCTGTGGATGTTGTCTACC
>NW_010535234.1:56968-60482 GCF_000687285.1 Phaethon lepturus | reverse complement strand
GAGAGGACGAGAGGAAATGGCCTCAATTTGTACCGGGGGTGGTTTAGATTAGATACTAGGAAAAATTTCTTCATTAAGAGAGTGGTCAAGCATTGGAACAGGCTGCCTAGGGACATGATGGAGTCACCATCACTGGAAGTATTCCAAAAACATGTGTATATGTTGCTTCAGGACATGGTTTAGGGGGCATGATGGTATTGGGTTGACAGTTGGACTTGATGATCTTGAAGGTCTTTTCCAATCCTAATGGTTCTGTGATTCTGTGATTCTGTGACTGCTTCGATAATCACTTCTATTTTAAATCAAGTGGCTCCAGATCATAACTCTCTAGAGTATGCAGTTGACTTAGCAGTGCACGAGATAAGAGTTTGTCCTTCAAACAGGATACTTTCTGCTTTATAAGGCAATGTCACTACATTAGGCCATACCTGCTAACCACTGCTCAGCCACAGTACTACCTGAATGATGTTTGTGTCCATCCAAAGATATTTATTAATATTCTGCATGTATATACATGAGGTAACATTTTGAGAATGTCTTCTTGAAAACTGGCTCTGCAATATGATTCAAAATAGTATAACATGTGTTAAAGGACCATGTTTAATAAAATTTGCCTTTTTCCAGGGTCTGTGCTAAAAGATGGGAAATTAAGGCATGGAAATGTTCAGTGACTTGCTAGAGATCACAGTGCGGGCTAAGGATACATGGTGAGTGGAATAGTTCAGTCCTTGGTGAGCAAGCTTGTGCTGAAACAGATTGGAATTCTGCATGTCTTCAGCACTTGAAAATCAGAAGGCTTGGAAGTTTAGTCTTTTGGCCTAGACAACAGAAGTCCACTGGCTTTCTTGGCATTTCCTGGTTTTCTGTCTATTAAAGCTTCACTTTCCTTCTTGCCATTTTATTTTTCAATAGTAACTGACACACTGGGGAATCACATACAAAAGGTATATGGCATTCTGAATCAACAGCACACTTTCAGCTCTTACTGATATGTTTAAAATTTTAATACCTTTTTCTAATCCCTTGATACTTTGATCTAGTCATTGGGAAGGGTGGAACGAATTAAAATTTATACATGGGTTCTAGTAAGAGCAACTATCAACTAAGCCAGCGCAGATTGTCAGAAGAAAATTATTTAACTAAAAAATGTAAACATGGAGTCATGAAGTAAATTTTATGCAGTTCTATTGGACATGTATAAAAGCAGATACAGAGACAGATGCATTGTGGTTTTTTACACACAACCAGAACAGGCCACTTAAGAAATAAACACCATCTTCTGTAGGAACTGTGACATACAAAATATTGAAGAAGCAACAGAAAGCATAAGGAACATATTTTGGTGACACCAAGTATCTTAGGATTCCACACAACCATTAAAACAGGAAAAAAAAATCCCCAAATCCTATCCTATCACAAACACAGGTACAAATGCAGTTCTTTCCATTAAATGCAACTTTTCTGAACTATCATGAGAAAAATCTAATAAATTACACACATCAGCTTTGTAGCTCATCAAAATGCAATTTGTATAATTCAGTGCTTCTCTAGTCAATGTGATGCCTATGATATCAACAGTAGGAACGCCTAAAGAACTTGTGATGAAAATGTTATCCCATTCATACAATGTTCATAGATTATTAAGAACACTGAGCTTCTTAGATATGCGCTAGCATGTTGAATTAAATGACAGGGAAGGAAATGCATGTTACATAGCCATTTTGTCTTTCAGTTACAATGCTGGCTTGAAGAAAATATCACATGCCAACAAAATTAGAAGATATGTCAACACCAAAAATTAGATATTAAATAAGGAAGAAGGCAAATGATTTGTCCAAACAAAACAAAGCCAAACAAATCAGATCGATTTCAAAAATGCTGCACAAAGTTCCTGGCAAATTTGTTCCTGGCAAACTACTTCAAAGTTTCTTATTTCCTTACTTCTTAGAAGACAAATAACGGCAAAGAAAAACATTCAAAAACACCTAAGACATTGAACTAGTTACTTGGCACCAGTCAGACTTTCCAGGGAATAACTAAGGACTGTGTTTGAAAAAGTAGAAACACCTGTCAAGAATTTACTAGTAGCGCGCTAATCGCCTGGTTCCCAGGGCTGGTTTCTTGGTTTCCTTGGCAGCATTTTTTGCTGAGAGTAGGATAGCTAAAATACTCAACTGTAAACAATGGAAGCTACATCTGGTGTGAGAGCCAGAACCTGGAGTTACTACTCCTTGTTACCAGTAGTAAATGGTAGTTGTAACAATCTGTAACAGCCATCTGTTGGTTACAAAATAAACTCCACTGTTTGTCATAAAACATTTAATTTAAAGTCATCTATAGTGAGAGGTGATGTTTCTTTGTTCAGTTATTGGATTTAGGTCAGTACAAATTAATATGCAATTACTTGAATAACACTGAGACTGTATTTATTACTGATTAAATCAGTTTTGCTTTTAATGGCGAAATGTCAACTTCACCAACAACCAGCATGCCTGGACCTAAAGGTCTGGAGCAGACGGGAGCTCTAGTAGAAGGGCTGAGATGTGATCAGATGGTTCCTTTCCTTCACAGAGCTGCAGCATTTCTTGAGGTTGAAAATGAGAATGGCTTGTGCAAAAGGCTTCCGTTGAGCTGATGAGCTAGAATCAAAACTTTGCCACCTCCTGCTAAGAAGAAAGAGACTACCAGCCAGCCAGCATTTTTTGAACCGTTTGTTTTGCTGAACTTGAAAATAATTTCACCTTCAATTTGAACAAGCTGCCCTGTCCCTGTGATTAAGGGACAGGATCTTGCCCAGATTGCCAGGGCTCGCTCTGGACCTTCACGTTTCTCACGCTGACCGCATGGTGTGGCAGCCAGAGGAGAACACAACGTGGATGGTGGAATCCCCAGCACTTGGCGTGGGCATCCTTGGGGGCGCACCCAGGCAGCACCAGGGTGGTGAGACCCAGATCCCTGTGAAGATCCCAGGGATTTTACACTTCCCACCGGCCATGCCCTGGCCCTTGGGCCCAGCTGCCCATGGCCTCTGCTGGGCCTGCCCCACGCTGCAGCCCCTGCTGCTGCGCGTCCTTTCCCCATGACAGCCCTTGGCTGAGTTTCTGAGCTCCCGGGCCGAGCAAGGAGTGGGGAAACCTTGGGGTGCAGCACTGCCAAAGGGAACCGGCAGCTGTAGTGTGCTCCTTTTGCCAAAAATGCCAAATCCCATGCATCTGTAACAAGCGTGCTGGGTATAGGAGAGTTCGTGGTGTGCTATTAAGTTAAAAAACAAACCAAAAAAGCCCATATTTTCTACTCTTTTCGGGATTTGCTCAGGCAGCACGGCTTTATAAAACATCCGTTTACCCCGTAGTCACCAGCAGATGGCAGGTTTGCATAACGTATTGGCTGCCCCGGGCTCCCCGAGGCCCGAAGGAAGATGGCGGCCTGTGGTGACCTGGGAAGATGGCGGCAGGCGGCTTGAGGGGAGGCTTAGGCAGGCAGGGAACGGCTAGCGGTGGCGGCAGCTCGGGTC
>NW_010535234.1:39245-56839 GCF_000687285.1 Phaethon lepturus | reverse complement strand
CGTTGGCCTGCCTATTGCCCGTAAGGTGGCTGCTGTGGGATCTCCAGAACGGGCTCTCCCCATTTGCCTTCCTGATGACCTCCTCACCAGGGTACCACTTGCCTTTCTGGGGAGTTTCAGATGTCAGGCAGCCTTGCCTGCAGCTGTCCTCCATCCAGCCCTTCCCTTCCACCCTTATCTGTGGGTCCTGACAGCTGCTCCTGCCTCTTCCCTGCCTACCACGTACAGCAGAGAAGTGCTAACTGCCTCAGTTTATAAAGGGCTGGATGAGCTGCAGAGAAGAAAAAAAGAATAACAAAGCACACGGAGGCATTGTGGAATCTCAGTGCTTGCCAGCTTCTGTTTCCTTTGAAGGCTGGTGCTCAGTGATGTGCCCAAGGTTGCCAGTCCTGCGCTCACTGTGGAACCACCAGACCATCCCTGCCGGACAAAGCTGTTCAAGATCTGAGTAGGGGATCAAGGTCTGACAAGCTGCAGAAACCCTGGACCTCTTGATTTCATTTCCTCGTGGTTTTTGTTGTTTTGCAACAAAATCTGCAACATGAGAAGATGATCTGTGTACAAATAGGTAGCTCTGTAGCCTATGTGGCCATATCTGATAGAAAAGTGAAAAACTCAGCTTGGTTTTCTTTGTTTGCTCTCTCTGTTGAAAGACAAGCCAATAGAGCTTACCTGAGTCACATGCATACTGGTCATTATCATGCAGTAAAATTTCCTCAAACAAAAAATTATATACTGTGCGGTGCAGTCTAACTTGTGGGAGCTTTCTGAGAAAAAAACTAAAGGCCATAGGTTCAGAAGTTCTCTTTTTCCTGGAATTTCTGGAGCATTAGCATCTGTAGCAGTTCCAGTAGACTAAACCAAATAGGAGAAAATACTAAATCGGGAACATGCACTTCACGGAGACAAATATAGGTCCAGTACCATACAGTAACTTATCCCAGATGGCGTTGCTGAACTGAAGTAATGTGACATGACAAAAACATCAGTGTCTTCTATCCAGTTCCTTTATAAACACATTTTTTTTACTAGCACACCCATTAGAGAGTCCTTTGGCTTTTTATATTCTGGCCTTTTTCCAGAGAAATGTCCTAAAGAAGTGGAAGAATTGCTTCATAAAGCAAGGACCTTAATAACAATTCTTAAACCTCCCTGGATGTACTATGCAGGCATATTGACAGGGTCACCTGCTTTGGCGTCCCATGGCTGTCCCATGAGTGAGCCAGATTGCTCTGGGGACATGATTTCCTTAAACTAGGGCTGGTGTTTTCCTGTGTTGGTGTTGTGAGGACAAATTACTAAGCTGGGTTTCACATCTGAAAAAACCTTACCACCCTGAAGTGTTGTGAATATATTGCTCTGGGAAACTCAGAAAAAATTTCTTAAAATGAATGGTCTTTAATTAGTAGCAGTGGTCTGTCTGACACTTTACTAGTCAGTAACAGTGATTGCTCAGGATTGGTAAAGGCAACAGCCTTTAGATGCTTTAGATGCTTCTACTGCTGCTTTTACTGACCAGCCTAGTGGCCTTCTATGATGGACTGACCATGTCAATGGACAAGGGAAGAGCTACCAATGTTGTCTATCTGGACTTCTGCAAGGCTTTTGACACAGTCCCCTACAATGTCCTCTCTACATTGGAGAGATATGTATGTGATGGGTGGACTGTTCAGTGGATGAGGATCTGGTTGGATGGTCGCATCCAGAGGGTAGTGGTCAATGGCTTAACGTCCAGATGGAGATCAGTGACAAGTATTGGATCAGTATTTGGACCAGTACTCTAGTAACTTCATCAATGACATAGTGGGATCAAGTGCACTCTCAGCAAGTTTGCACATGACACCAAGTTGAATGGTGCGGTTGACATGCCCGAGGGATGGGATGCCATCCAGAGGGACCTGGACAAGCTCAAGGAATGGGCCCATGTGAACCTTATGAGGTTCAACAAGGCCAAGTGCAGGGTCCTCCAGCTGGGTCAGGGGAAGCCCTAGTATCAGTACAGACTGGGAGATGAAGGGGTTGAGAGCAGCCTTGCCAAGAAGGACTTGGGGGTATTGGTGGGTTAAAAGCTGGACATGAGCCAGCAATGTGTGCTTGCAGCCCAGAAGGCCAACCGTATCCTGGGCTGCATCCAAAGCAGCATGGCCAGCAGGCGGAGGGAGATGATTCTGCCCCTCTACTGCACTTTGGTGAGACCCCACCTGCAGTGCTGCATCCAGCTCTGGAGCCCTCAGCACAGGAAAGACATGGACCTGTCGGAGCAGGTCCAGAGGAGGCCACAAAGGTGATTCAAGGGATGGAACAGCTCTGCTGTGAGGACAGACTGCGAGAGTTGGGGCTCTTCAGCCTGGAGAAGAGAAGGGTCCGGGGAGACCTTATTGCAGCCTTCCAGTACTTTTAAGTAAGGGGCTTATGAGAAAGGTGGGGACAGACTTTTCAGCAGGGCCCGTAGTGATACGGAAAGGGTTGATGGTTTTAAACTAGAAAAGGGTAGATTTAGACTAGATATAAGGAAGAATTTTTTCCCAACGAGGGTGGTGAGACAGTGGCACAGGTTGCAGATGCAGATGCCCCACCCATCCCTGGAAACATTCCAGGTCAGGTTGAATGGGGCTTTGAGCATCCTGCTCAAGTTGAAGATGTCCCTGCTTATTGCAGGGGGGTTGGACCAGATGACCTTTAAGGGTCCCTTCCAACTCAAACTATCCTGTGATTCTATGATTCTACTCAGTTTTATTTCTGTTCCACAGTAACTTGGGCATTCTTGAGACAGGGCTGTAGGCTGTGGTACAAGGTGAGGAAGGTCAGTGCATGCAGTAAATCAGGCTTTTACAGCTGTGCATAGTGACTTGGGCATCTGTAAGTCGTGGCTGTATGTGCCCTGCTGATTGTGTGATACAAGTAAAACCTCGCAGAAAGCAAGTGCATGAAGGTCCTGGGATTTGACATGAAACTGCAGAGCTTTTCTAGCAACAGGAGAATACTTAACTAGACCTATGTTTAGTACTTGGTTCTGAATGTGCAATCTTCACATATTCTGTGTTTTCAATATATATATACTTTTTTATATATACTTCTTAAACCCATAGGAATTTCTAAGTTACATGTTGATTATGTGCATGTTGAAATGTATGGATTAATGGTTAGAGAAATATTAAGAAAACAGTTTTTTTCTTATTTGCTGGTAGCTGGTATAAAGTCCCCATACATTTTTTGGAGAAGCAGAAGGTTATTAAAGAAGGAAAGAGACCTAAACAGCTGTGGAAACACAGCTGCCATATTGACATTTCTGTTAGCCATCCGCACAACAAATGTTTTCTGACTTTACAGTCCTTCAGCATTTCTTGAATTTTATTATAACACAGTCTCAGTTGTTACATAACTTCAGAGATGTGATTAATGTAAGTAATGATAAGTACAGAAGTGTGTAATGCTCCTTGTATTGTGCTTTCAAGATTAACAGTATTAATCCCAGGAGAGGAAAGTTAAGAAATTTTCTATGCCAGATTAAAGCAAAGATTACATTGTCTGTCTTATAACCTGTTTTCTTTTTTGCCCAAGTCTAAACACTGGACATGTAAGAAGAATGTAAAATATAAAGAACGGCATGTTGTATAGGATTATGCCTACATTACTAGTCTTCTCCGTGAAAGCCAGCTAATACACCTGGAGTATAAAGCATATAGACAGCCTGCTGTCTGCCTGACTAGTGAAAAGAGAAAGAAACTCCATTGAGAAATAGATCATTTTCGTATCTTAATAGATGCTGTTGGGACAAAGCAAAACAGTTCTAAGTGTGACTTAACTTTGTACAAAAATCTCATTGTACCATTTGATAGAATTAAGGATGTGACAATAGCTTCCTATGATGTCATTCGTAAACGTGTGAATTTCAGCTAAATTTAGCTTGTGTTTTCTCACTTTCAAAAATGTGAAAAACAGTACTGGACATAATATTCCAGATATCTTTCAGTGGAATGCTTCAAAATGCCTTTGCTAGCTGGATACTGACACATGACTGCACTTCAGAACGTAATTACAGCCATTTGGTGGTCACCTGTCCTTGTGCCCTATTCAAGGGTAAAAAGTATCCCAGTTTTCTTGATGCTAGGCCTGTTTGGATCAAGTTAACTGTGTCAGTTCATTTTATGTGAGATGGTAAGTAGCTGGTACATAATGGCAGCTTTCAGTTCCCATTGAGCTAGGCTGGATGCAGCCTGTCACCTTAGAAATCACAGTGCAAAAGTAATTCAATTTAAAATGCTGCTTTGAACATGTTCAACAAAAATTTTCAGAAAGTTAAGGTTTCATGTCCAGTTGCCCTGTTAATTATGTCTAGAAAAATTTGCACTCCCTACATGCATTAGACATGCATGTATCCATGCAGATGTATATTTGAACAGTTGTTTCATTTATACATCCAAGTCTAGTTACAAAAACCAACTAAACTTGGTCAATACAATGAGTTTCTTGGGTGTGAGCATCCTAACAATTTTGTCACACTAAATGGTGGGTTAGGGTTGATACTATGAGCTTCTGTAGACAGATCTGTTACGGACATCAAAAGGAAGTCATACATGATCATGTGTTTTATAGTTTTATACTTTTCAATGTGAAACACATGATCATGTGTTTTAAATTTATATGTGCATCCTCTTTCCTTTTGCAGTGGGTCCATTGCTTGCTCTTCCTTTTCCTACCCTTTATCAGGAAGGGCAAGAGAGAAGAAATGTCTTGAACTGATAGGCATGTGGGAACATGCTATGAGTCATATGCCTTTGAAGAGTGTCTGAAGCAGCAGACATGAGTAAATGATAGCTGGAACAAAGGTTCTCAATTTTCTCTTGGGTGCTGAATTGAGCACTTTGGGAAAAAATTCATATACTCAGTTCTAGTGAGCCTTGCACTGAATAGCAGCTACCAGAAAGTCATTCTGAATACACAGATTCATGGTTTATTTTGAAAGAGAGACTAGCGTGTACAGAGGTGTTCTTTACATTATCAAACTGGTCTATTAAGTTATTTCAATAATGCTTAACCAGTTTCTGTGTCTTGCACATCATCTGAATTCTGTTTCAGAGCCAGCTGGGCTGAAGAAACACAGAAGATGAGAAGGGCCAGGAGGTGGCCTGTGATACACACAAGGTTTGTGCTAGACCACTCGCTGCAGGAAAATATCAGCCACCCCTGCCTTCAGATCTGGCCACCGTTGAATTTAGAGAAATGAGTATTCAATGTTTCTGGCTAGTTTTGCGATGCCCTCATTCTCTTCACCAGACTTCACACCATGCATCTATGACCCATTGGAAAGATGTCTTTAGAACGTGTCAGCCCTCTGAGATGCTCCCTTGAGTCTCCCATCTGCACCTCCTGATGGGCTGTCACTTTCCTGGAGAGTGGAGAGCACTGACTGCCTACTTTGCGTCCCTGTCTAACCAAGGCAGTACTTGCATTCAATACGTTAAATTGTTTCCAAGAAGGGAGTAGATTTCAGAAGGATTCAGTTTGGAATTTGGTCATGGAGGGGACAAAAGATAGGTTCAAGCAAGGCTGTGGCCGCTGAGAGTCCTGGCACAGTCTCATCACTGTCGTGTCACTGAGTGCAGTTCCCTGCTGTCATAACGGTTGCTGTGAAAGCAGGTTTTCATTGATGACTTTTTTTTGCAGCAGGTAAAGCTTTCTTCTCCAGCTCAATTTGTCTGCTGCATCACTTATTGCTGATAGCACATTCAGTACTCATTTCACAGTGAGCTCCTGAAACTGCCGTGGTTTTCTAAACAGCAGCCTTCTGAATTGCGGCCTTACAAGCTTCAGTAATAAAGCCAAGTTTCAAACAGTGAACAAGCAGTACCTGCCTTGTTCATAAAATGAGCAACAGAAGCAACCCATGCATTACAAAATTAGGAGTATTTCTGGAAATCCATACTAAAGAAGTCACCATCCTTAAAAAAATAACCATGAGAAATTTGTACAATATTGGCTGAAAAATACATGGTAACAGATTTGCTTGTTTGAATTTACAATCTTGAGGGAAAACAAACAAACAAACAACCGTTACTGTTCTTACTTAAGGATTACCTAAGTCCCAAAGTAGGTCACACAGGGCTAAAAGGATACATCATGGGATTTACTTTTAATATAGGTTTTTATTTGTTTTTGATTTTAAATAAGAGTCTAGAAAATATAAAGCAAAGCTATGCTTTTCTGCTACAAGAATCAGAGCTAAAGAAATGTCAAAGAAAAAAAAAGACTACGAAATTAAACCTTGTTTTTCTCTTAGCAACAATTGTGTGCCCTCCTTATGAATTTAGGGTACAATTTCTGGACTTCTGTAGCACAAATAGTTTTGCCACAAGAGCAGGACTGATTCTTTCTGTTTTGGTAATTGCTGTGACTGTAACTGGAAATATATATTAAAGTTAAGAGATTTCTCAGGAGAAAAAACCTTAAACTGCATGAGTAACAGAGACTTCAGAGCTCATGACATCTGTTTAATTACTCAGTTTATGTAGAAATGTAAATGTTCCAGTAAGATTACAGGTTGTTAAATTCAGGTGTGCAACAGCGCTCCAATCTGTTCATTCTTACAAATTTACCTCAGGTACTGGCATTTTAGTTATTAATGGCCACATCCTGAGGCAACAGTAAGACACAAAAACCTGAAAACACTGGTTTCTTGAATCTTTGTGTTGACCTGCATCTTTCTAACAAAAAAATCCTGTTCTGAGCTTTTACAACAAATATACAACAAGTATAGAAGACAAAGTTGTATTTGAATGTTTGACTAAGAAAAAAAATCCTATGTTTATGATTCATCCACTCAAGCCACTAAGCGCATTCTGTTAAAATGTAGTTTTCCCAGCCCCATTTCTGTTTCTTTTCCCTTCTAAGCTAAGGAATTTTTCTTTGCCTGTCACTGTTCTGTCATTTTGAATTCATTGCAAAAATCATCCGGAGGAAGTAAGGAGGGATAGTGAACCTTGTCATCATAAGAAGGTATGAAAACTGCATAGGTGCCTGCTCACTCAGGCTATAAGGGTCCTTGAGCTCCAGGACACCGGAGACTTTAGTAAAGGCCAGGGTGAGCAGGACCTGAGGCTCCTTCTCACCTATGGAGACTGAAATGCAGCATTTAATGAGGGGTGTGCTACAGTGTTGTATTCACTCGTCACCCAGAACTGCACCCAGTCTGACTTTGGGAATCGGAAAGGTTTCTGTCAGCTCTCTTCCCTTACCCAAGTGAAGATACCATTGTTCTTCCATTGCCACTGTGTCAGCCCTATCTCCCTACAAAAGTGAAAACAGCACACCAGTTAAACCATTTCATTAAGCACCTGCTTAAATTAGCAGAATTAGGTTTTCCTGGATATAAAAGGAATGAGAGATAGAAGCATCTGAATTAAAGAGTGTGTTAGGATATTGTGATCAGAATGGACCCATGGGTACATAATTTAACACCACAATGTTTTAAACTGCCTGGCCTAACAAAGACACTGGCGGCCACTCACATGAAAACATTCATATTCAGATTTTCCAAGACTGACTGTGTTTTGACAAGCTGTGCCAAAAGAATGTGTTGTAAACATGAAGACATCTGGTCTTGTGTTTGAATGATATTTAATACAGTGGAATTTATAATCCTGAAAACTGGTCAAATGTGAAAAAAAATTTAATTTACTTTATTCCATTGTTTTTCCAGTTAAATAAAAATCCTGTCCGAAGGAGATGTGAGTGCTTGAGCAAAAACAAGGAAGAGAAAATACACATTGATGAAGTGGGCCTTACAATCTTCTGCCCAGTGGCAACTGCGTTACCTGCTGTAACAAAGGTCTGAGTCTAAGCCATTTTCCTGTGACACACATGGGGGTTGTTTTATTCTTTCTTATGGAAATAACTTGGAACAGTGTATGTGACTGAGCTGAGTCAAATGTGAGACAGTGTGCAAGTGCTTCTTAAAACACTCTAAGTAGATAGATAGAGGAGATTGTTTCAAGCTCTAACAAGTCTCATCTTGTAAACTGTGCTCTCCCATCATTCTCTAACTCAACAGAACCATCCAGTTTTGCAGGGTTTTGTCAAGCAGAATAAATTAATAATTACATCTGTCTTTTCTCTGTTTTGGTGTAAGGCCCAAGTATTTTAGGATTTGACAACTGTTGTAAAGACGGGAATATCAGTGAAATGTTTCTTTTTGCGAGTTGTGTAATTTTATTTGCATTGCTGCTTCAGTAAATATTCCAGTTGAGTGAAGTATGTGTATACATTTGTGAATAAGCTTAAATTGATTGAGGGATTCGAATTTTAAACCAATATATTGTTGAGACGTTTACTTTGAGACAGACATCTAAAAAGCAGAATTTGGGGACAAAATTGTTAAAAATAAAACAAAAGAAATGTATAGCCGAAGCCCATTATGCTGGTAACGATCTGCAGAAGCTTTTACAATCATGTTGTTGATAGGTGGAGCCTGGCTCAGGACTTTTGGTAGCATCCAAAAGATGGTGCTGTGGTTTGATGGAGAAGTCACTATCACAAAACCCAGGAATGTGAGACCTCAGTTGCCCACTATACCCAAGAAGGCAAAATCGTAAGCTTGAATGGACTCTTTTCCCACAGGCCTGGGTCAGAGGGGACGCACAGGCAACAGAGGAAGTTGAGTCTTCTGTGGAGCCTGTGCTTGCGTGCCCAAGACCAATCAGCACAGGAAAAACACGGACCTGCTGGAGCAGGTCCAGAGGAGGTCCACAAAGGTGATCTGAGGGATGCAACAGCTCTGCTGTGAGGACAGGCTGAGACAGTTGGTATTGTTCAGCCTGGAGAAGAGAAGGCTCCAGGGAGACCTTATTGCAGCCTTCTAGTGCTTAAAAGGGGCTTATAAGAAAGATGGGGACAGACTTTTCAGCAGGGCCTGTAGTGATAGGACAAGGGTTGATGGTTTTAAACTGAAAGAGTGCAGATTTTGACCAGCTATAAGGAAGAATGTTTTCCCAATGAGGGTGGTGAAACAGTGGCACAGGTTGCCCAAAGAGATGGCAGATGCCCCATCCTTGGCAACATTTCAGGTCAGGTTGGACGGGGTTCTGAGCAACCTGATCTGATTGAAGATGTCCTTGGTCATTGCAGGGGGGTTGGACTAGATGGCCTTTAAATGTCCCTTCCAACCTAAACTATTCATGATTCTATGATTCAACCTATATATGGTGTGGGCCAAAGGAAAGCTCTTTTCAGAGTTACTGTTGCTAGCATATTTCTCCAAGAGCCTTTTCCTCTGCCCAATCCATACATTATTCTACTGAGTCCTGGATTTTCACTGCAAAGCCATGTCATTTGGCCAGCTGGTTTCCCTGCTTAACATTGCAGTTCTTTGCTGTTGTTTAAATTCTGCATAAACAAAGGTGTGCCTATTCCTTTCTCTCTCCCACACTCCTGTTATTTCCCTCACAAGATCTAGTTTCCTTGTCCATTTGACTGCTCCTTTATCTGAGGGGAGGTAGGCTTTGGATTGTTTCTCATAATACAAAGGAGCTATTGTATGTCAATTATTTCTTGACTCTTCCCTTGAGTCTCTATAAGTGCAGATTTTTCAGGTGACATCTACAGGCTCAATGGGCTTCAAGGAAGTGGAAAAAACCTTTGATTTTACGTCACCATGTCCACAAAAGGGGTGAGTGTGTAGAGTTTTCTCCTGCAGTAATCTTTAAACACCTCCAAGGTACAGCTGTTCAGGTGGTGGTCCCTGAGTCCTTGGATTTCTTTTGAGAAGAGTGGAGAATATTTATTTTCTGTGTTTTACCCTTGCTGTGTACATTTCTTTTTCAGTTTATTTCACTGCTTAATTGGTTTTCTGTGACTGTGCAGGTGTTCTTTGCCTAAATCAACCAATGCAGATTAAGAAAAATTTCTTTGCCACAGCAATATGTCTTCTGTGACAAACGATGAACTAAAAGCATTTTTCCTATTCTCACTCATACTCCAGAGTTTGCCTTAGAATATTAACAGAGCATATGCATAGCCCAAAGAAAATCCACTCCTCTTAGCACAGCACCAAGAAAAAAAGCTGTTTTTTTTCTTAGTGCTGTAAGAGGGGACTTTGTTGTCTTCTGTTGAATACTTTCTTAGGTAAACAATAAAATCTGGCATGGCATAAGTGTGAGTTAAGGATAGGACTACCAGCATGACAAATCCTCTATCTCAGAGGGAGATTACTGCAGAAAACCAGATGTCCTTGTATGGCAACCTGGACAGAATCAGAGAGGACTGAATGTCTCTGCTCTGCCTAGCACTTGGTAGAGCGTAATCTCTATTGGACTGAAATGCTTCTGCATATTCTAATTTCTTACTGCAACAATTGACCTTACTGAGTGCCAAAGCTGAGTGAAGAAACAAAACTTTCTTCATTCTTGCTTAGGAATAAATCACAGTCTTTACTCTGGTCTTAGTTGACAAAGTGTGGGAAATTCATCAAGAATCTGTTTCAAAAGGAAACACTTCTTTACAGACAAAAACCAAAACCAAAACCAAACCAAACCAAAACAAAAAACTCACAAAAAACCCAAGCATGACCTTTTTTAAAAACCACTGGGTGCCAGTATTGTCTTATTACGGCGATATCATTTCACTGCATTTCTCTCCTATATGAATTATTGCTCTTTGCCCTTAGCAATGACACAAGTCCTTCCAAATAGTCGTTTGTCCCTTGCATCTGAAAAAGATGTGTAATACTGAGCAGGGAGTCTCTTTATGTTTGCTTTACCTGCAACATGTGGAGTCATTAGGAGGTCCCCTTTTTAAGCCCACTGTTCCTATGATGTCTTCTTAATAACTGGCATCCAAAATGACTGCTAATAAATGCTCATGCCTCAGGCACTGCTTTCCCATGCTGTACACCCATCCCGCCCGGCGGTGGGGATTTCTGCAGCCAGGTGCAGCAGGATGGTCAGGGTGATCTCCTGCCACCTCAGCAGCCAGTTTCCAAGGCAAAGTGCCTAGCTGGCTGCACTCAGGCTGCTATGAAGTACTTGAGAGACAGTCTTACATTACTTGCCATTGCCTACTGTTTGTTTTCTTCCTCACCTACCACAGCTGTCTGATTCAATACTTGTACTACATGGTCTTACAAAATCTTCTTATGGTTTAAGCACTGATGTGTTTTTTTTAAACACATGCGACAGAGTCACTGTAAAATGGTACCATAGCTGAGGTTCCTGTCACATGAAGTTGATACCATGTCTTTGGCTCTGGCTTGAGAGTTATGTTTAAAGATTGCAGTCTTTGTATTCAGTGTTGTATTTTTCCAAATGCTGGCAGTCTTGCCAGGGAAAAGCTCTGCTAGTCCATTAACATGGGGAGTGGAATGAGTGACATAGCTCTCTTGTCTCACATTTTAGCTGATCTATGTGTCATTCTTTTGGATGCTGTTTCATTGAATTCTTGCCTAACTATATTGTTGATGTTGAGCATGCTAAAGTTTTGAAGAAAACAGCTGAGCTAGATAATGAAAGAAGTCCTCCTGGAACTGCATACCTGCATTTGTAGTTAGTAATTATTTTAATTAGTGGCTGAAATTTAAGGGATCAATGACAGGTTTTTTTCCTTATAGACAGCAAGCAGTAACTAATGTACGCAGTGACTCCAGGAATGTGAGAAGGTTATTTATAAATATTCAAAAGCTCAAACCAATCTGTGGCTAGACCTAACTAAATTTCCCCTTCTTGCCAAAACTCCAGGGGGACAGATCTTTTCTGCAGGGCAGTTTAGTATGTAGGCTGTAAATATATCTAGAACACCCTAAAGACATGGTGTTTAATTAAGATAGGTGTTATCCTGGGGCATCATGCAATGCAACACACAGTATGGAGCTTAATTTTGCAAGAAAAATTTGTTTTAGAACCACAGCTTTTCTGATTTTAGGTGTAAAATTAATTCATCCCCCTCTTCTGCTGAATTCCTCTATTTCACAAATATTTGCAGTCTCATTCCTATGTAGAAATTTTAGCTCATAAACTTTCCACTGTGACTGTTTGCTATTTGGTATGCAGTTATAATCTTATTGCTGGATAAGACTTAAGAAGACAATTCCCATGGTGAATTAAGTAATGCCATTACAGAATAAAGTTCCTATGTTTAGAAGGAAATGGGTGAACAGTGAGTGAGTAGAGAGACAAATGCATAGTGTAAGTCTAGCAAACTTAAGGATGCAGCTGGGTAATAGTGTGCACTGTTACTGTAAAGGAATTAATGAAGAAATCTATTGCATTTTTAAAAATTTCTGGGTAAAATATTTATTCATTATTACATTTTGTGATTTTCTTTTCCCCTGAAATTCTTTATTCAAATGCATCTGCTATCATGGCTGTGTTAGAGACATTTTCCCTCTCATCCACACTGGCAGCCTCCGTAGGCAGCTGAAGGGACAGAAAGTGTGTTCATGGGGATTCCTGCAGGGGACGTGAACCACAGACTTTTATCGTTTCTACTGACTCATCTCCCTCTCCCTCAGCCATCTCTTGGGTGTAATGTCCTGTCGAACTTGCATTCCTGATAATTCAGTTTCTAGTGTTGCAGCACCCTTGCTGCTCTCATCTTGGAGGTCAGATTTGAAGCCGTCTCGCCACTTGCGTGTAGTCTGCTGCTAGTGGTGTGTCACGTGTGAGTCTCATCTACCCTCCCCACTCGTAGCAGTATGCTTTAATCTCCTCCCTGACAGCAGGCCTACGTGCCAAACGTATCTTCGGTGGTGGCTCCCTGCCCAGGGCCCCATATGGCAGTACACTTGCTTTCCAAGCTGTTGCCCAGGAGCACCTGCAGGAATAGCACAGCTTCTTTACGAGGTGGTGTGGAGGCCTGGAAACACGGCCGCATACTTGAGATGATCAGACTTGCTGGCAGCGATGCTCTTGCCAAGTCACCAACGCTTCCTGTAGACATGTGCCACCTGCTTTCCGCCCCGGCACGCCGCGGCTGTGGCTCGGGCTGGGGTGCTACGCCAGCGGCATGACAGATAACTTACCCAGCTGCCGCTGCCCATGCTGGGTGGGATGTGGCGAGAGGAAGAGGGGGGTCTCTGGGTTCATTTTCAGCTCCTGTCACAGAGCTGCCGGGAAGGAGGGAGCAGTGTGAGGTTGTTAGAGAACAGTGATCCCTAATTCCCCGGTCATGGGTTCATGCTGAAGTGTATCCAGAGAATATTTAAAGTTGAACTTACGGTTGACATTGAGAGCAAAAGAGTTAACACTGCCTCAGCAAAGACCTGAAGACTGGTTTTGAAGATAATCTTAAAGACTCTGATCTCATGTTCACAGGAACTGACGGGAATCTTTAGATCTAGTGGCAGTGGTTGTTGTCCTGATGCAAAGCATGAGCAGTTATGAAACAGGATCAGTGAATACATTTATAGACAGGAAACACAGATTAAGACTTTTTTTTCCCTCCTGCGTAAAGGGAAGAAGAGCAGCCCAAAAGTGTATTTGCATAAGCCTTAGTGATATCAAAATTCCTTTGGAGACTATGCAAATGTTACTCTTTGTATTCTGACCAGAGAACACCCCGAGGTCTGAAATAGCAATCCTGTGACCATCAGATGAGAAGATAGCAGCAACATGAGTGGCAAACAGAGGAAGGAGATCCATTCCAATTCCTGCAGAAATTCAGTGTTCTGTTTCCAAGCTGGTAAAGTTGGTAATGGGAACAAGTTAGGTAAAGAATGTGATCTGGTGAAAAGTAAGCACTGATGCAAATGTTGACCCTTTAAATATTATCATTACTGATGACCTAAACTATTGTTTTCCTCTGGAAGACACATTCATTCTGGTTAGTAGAAAGGCCATGCAATTCAATTTTTAGTAGCGTTTTTTTGTTCATTTGCTTTGCAGAATTGTGTCAGCTAAAAGAAGGAAAAGAACTATTCTTTTTATTATCTCATATGGCAAGTGTGCCCAACTTTTATGCTAGCCTTTTCTGTTGGATAAAGTCCCTCATGGACACTTTCTCTTTCCACTTCTCTTACCCCTGTCCCTGATATTTGTTGTAAATATGAATTCTGCTGTGATCCTGAAATCAAAGGTTTGCTGACATTTCTGAGAGTAGAGGCACTTCTCTAGCTGTATCTAGACCTACTATGACAACAGATGAATGCAGAGCATTGAATATATGCTCATACATAGTGCTTGGAACTCTGATGTTCTTCTGTTTTTATTCTGTTCAATAGGTTGTTGCTTTGGGATGGGTGATACTGGATCAAAGTGGCATGAAAGAATTTTGCTGCTGAAGCAGCAGGACTTGCCCTTGAGCCTGTGTTCATCAGAATTGCGGCTTACTGGAGAGCAGCTTCTGGACTGATTCCGCTGCAAAATGCTGGTAGTGCGTGAAGATGTTGTGGCCCCTGTACTGCACAGCCTCTTGTACCAAGAACCTGGAAGAGGAAGCCAGTTAGACCATGAAGATCGCCAAGACTTAGATGAAAAATGAAAGCCTATATGCTTGTAAGTCTTTTTGCCCAGATCTACATCTGAGTGCTGTCAGGAGCTGCAGAGCACACCTGGTGCATCCAAGACCTGTATGGAAGACAGAGAAGCAGATGACATTTAAAATCTTTGTTGCCCATAACTTTCCTGAACTTGGGCAGGGCCTTCCAGTCTGGGACATGCTCACATGCCAAAGAGCAGCATCTCTAAAACTGGAAACCAGAACCCATTCTGCATAGTGAATGGTTGTCTTGTGGATCTTATTACTCTCATTGCTGCGTCCACTGAAGGTCAGAGCCTGAGAATTGTAATTGCTTCTTGCATGTATATGGGTAGTAGAAGTACATGATAACAAGGATTTAAAATTGATCTCCTGGACCTGCACAGGAGTGTATGCTGTGGTTGACTTCTGCCTTGCCCTCTGCAGATTGACCCTTAGATCAAGCTTGTAAGTTGATCTTCAGAAGGAAACCAACACTGGTTTCTGCTATCCTCTTAGAAAAGGAATTATTTTCTAAGGCTTAAGACCTGCTTTATGCCACTTTAATTCTTCTCATCTGATACCCAGGGACTACTGTGAGCCACATGCCATATGTTGTAGGTATGTGTTTATATACATCTTCCTCTCTGTGTCTGCTGGAATCTGTGTTAAACAGCAGCTTTGTTTTTTTGGGTCTCTGACTATTCAACCCTGCAAGTATTTTACACTGAACTGTCTGGATAACTTATTAATCACAAAATTACTCAAAACTGAGCTGTTTGCACTTTCAGATATGAAAAGAGTGTTTTGAAAGTATTTTCCTTTGGTCTCATAAAACTCACAAACTGTTGTGATTGTAGAATCGAAGTTGTCCTAGCTAAAACCTATTTGTGATTTGTGCTTTAGGCTGCTTCGTTTTCTGAAAATGTCTGCTCCCATTGACACAGCTGATACAGCCAGTATGGGTTATTCTGTCAGTAATCCACAGGCTCTGGGAATGTCTCAGAGTTACAAGAACTTTCATTTATTTTCTTCTCTGCAATTTATGGTTTATAATTTCCTGTTTTCCTAGTATTTCCAAAATATATCATTGAAGTTTGCCTTCAAATGATAAAAAGACAAGAAACTCGAATGTAGAGAGAAACTTGCAGTTAATTTGCTTTCTGGCACCTAAAGGCCAAAGAGCAACAGGACTTCATTGGGAGACCATATGGGAAAACTCTTGGCTTGCCTCGTTACCTCTTTCTCAGTAATCTCTGAATTTGCAGTGAATCAAGACACTGAAAATATTCATAGTTTACAGCGTATTGGGGCCAATATATTGGGAAGGAAATTGTTCCATCTTTACACCCATGGTATAATTCACGTGACTTGAGCATTGGTGAAGTTTCCTCTGTGTTCTTCCCTGGTGGACCACAGATTTGGAGGACTGCTCTAATTGACAGCTTGGTGCAATGCTCTAAGATAAACTGCAGGCTTAAACTTTGTTCAGAGAACAAAGAGGTGTTAGGAAGCCCAGCCTCTGACATTGGAGAGGACAGAAGAGCTGGACCTCTTCTGAGAGGGAAGTGTCTTTGTTCTCAGCCATAGCACAGCAATAGTTTGCGAACAGGCTAAAAGGAGAAAATACTAAGTCCTATCCATGTTAAAAACCAGAAATCCATCTGCTACATCTTTTTCCTTGGAATAACTCTGCTGTGACCTTGAGGAGGAAGTTAACTTTTATAAATTGAGGTCTTAGTGCTAAAGTAAGCTTTCTTCCTGAAAATCTGGTGGGTTTGTCCAGGCCCTAATACTGTTCCTTTAGCCAAACCTAATAAATCTGTCCTCAACAAACCCTAAGAACTGACGCCATAACTGGAGCTGTGGAAGATATGTTCAGGGAGTTTCTCTTGGCTCCCACTGATCCTGGTATTGAGACCAGGTTGTTAAAAAGGGGAAGGAAGATGCTTTGAATACCAAGGCTATAGCAGCTAAACAACACCTGTGTGTATGGAGACTACTTAGGACTAGATGCCCAGAGTAAGAGAGACATAAAATGAATATTCTAAGTTTTTGAGTGAAGATACTAGGGCCAGAAATTGGGCTTTTCATTGAAAATGTTTTTGCAAGATTACAAGGAATAAGAGGGGTGGAGGACTTTGACTTGGCAGGAGAAGGAACTGGAACTGGCCCAAGGATAAAAGATAAATCTGGATAGGTGAGAGTGGAAGTAAAGACTCAGTAGAGGCAGTGCAGCATATTGTGCAAACTGCTGATACCTTGCTCTGATATTGTGCTCAGTTAGTGAGAGGGGTATGTATGATAAGGCATCTAACACTTTCTCATTTCCTAGACATCTGGAGGACAGGATCTTGCCAGAAGTAGTGAATTGTAGGAGTCCTAGTCCTGCTTTCTCCCTCCTGCCTCTCTCCATATATGCTCTCCTCACAAGGTTCCTTGTGATGACCTGGGTTCGTGTGGATGACACCACCAGGATATCTTTTAGTAGACGAGAAATTTCTTCTTTGTGCTCCTCTTTCCTTAAGGCATGAAAAATATTGATAAACATACGGGAGAAGACTTGGATGGATGAAATAGTACATTACATTTGCAACTCACAGACCTTTCATCAGTTTATCTTGGAGTCACAAAGACCTTCTCACCTATTATAGTACAGGACATATGCATCCTATTTTGCATGAACTGCTAGCACTTTATATCTTGGGCAATTGTATGAAGACCTTATCTCTTTTTAGGGAAACTATAGTCCAGAAAACAAGGAGTGAAGAATGTTCTTATAACTGATAGCCTAGAGCAACACGTGTTTCAGAAACCAGAGACTCAAACATACGCTAATTAAGCAGAAATCATTCTGCTTAGTAAATTTTGCATTGAATGGGAATCAAATACCATGCAGTGGTGCTTGTTACTTGTGCTGATGATTACTGAGAGAAATTCTTCCAACAAACACCATGCAAGATAACTTTGAAAGAATATATAACTAAGGCTTGTGAGGTGAGATTGGAAGAATTATCCTGTTTGATTTTATTAAAACTTCCTGTCTAGATACTTATCCTCCTGCTATAGTGCTTGTCAGCTGATTTTCTTTTATCCTGTGCATTACGTCCATGACTTATTTCAAGTGTGTAAAAGAGTTTAGAGCACTTCCT
>NW_010535234.1:27188-39214 GCF_000687285.1 Phaethon lepturus | reverse complement strand
AATTTTGGAGGACATGATGTTCCAAATTTGCAACCTGTGTGGTTGTAAACCTCTGTTAATATTGATGTCAACAGAGTGCCAATGAGCAAGGCTGCTGGAGCCAGCAGCACAGCATGTGAATTCTTGCACGCTGTCTGGCCAGGAGAGGACTCTTCACCTGTCAGAAATTAAATACTTAAAGTTGTGGTGTGTTTTTCATGCTGTGGAGATTGGTATGTCTGAACCAAGTTAGCAGTCCCAAGGAATGGAATTCTACAGAAAAGACAAATCTGTGTAATTTGTATCAGCATCATTCTAAAGTTAAAAGCTCCCAAATCTGTCATTTGATTCCTCAGCAAGATACTTCTTCCTGGAATTTGAAAATGTGACACATTGGTGACTGACCAACTCACAAGGCTGAAGTCAAATTAGCTGAAAAATTTATTCTTCTTTAAAGACTTCAGTGGAAACTGTATTTAACTGAAACTGTTTATTCTGTGGTTTAGGGACAGCAGGGAGGAATTTGTAGCAAGTAACTAACCTGAATTTAGAATGAACTTTAGTCTATAAAACATGTATATATTTTTCTAGGAATTAATATTGTGTATCCTATAAGGAGAAGCTAAGGACTCTGGGTTTGTCTAGTTTGGAGAGAAGGCGGCTGAGGGGCAACCTCATTGCTCCCTACTTCTTCCTGAGTAGGGGAAATGGAGAAGGAGCTCTTCTCCGTGGGATCCAGTGGTAAGACACATGGGAATGGTTCAAAGCTGCTCCAGGGGAGGTTTAGACTGGACATTAGGAAGCATTTCTGAGAGGGTGGTCAAACACTGGAACAGGCTTCCTAGAGAAGTGCTCAATGCCCCAAACCTGTCAGTGTTTAAGAGGCATTTGGACAATGCCCTTAATAACATGCTTTAACTTCTTGTCAGCCCTGAAGTGGTCAGGCGGTTGGACTAGGTGATTGTTGTATCTTCCTTCCAACTGGAATTAGTCTAGTCTAGTCTAGTCTAGTCTAGTCTAGTATTTTGCTAAAAAAAAAAAAAAGAAATTTTTTTTTTATATCTATCATTTGCTTTTTGATATGGCTGGGAAAATCAGGGTTTTTCATTCCTTTGGTTTTTTTTTGCTGATTCACTGTAGAATAATAATGATTGTACTGTGGTTAATGCATTGCAGTAAAAACCTTTCAAAATTTATCAATATGAAAAGTAATATCAGAGAGAATTTTTTTTTAAATGGAATTACCTGCTCTGCAGTAAGTTTTTCCTGTCCATTGCAGTTAGTGATCACCCTGTTTCCAGAAGCTGGCATTTCCAAAGGTATCTGTATTTTACTTAATTTTTACGTATTTACTATTAGAATTCTGAATATTCTCCCTAGTGTAAATATTTTCACACCTTTTGAAAATTAACCTTGCAAAGCTTCAAACTGATCCTTTTGGAGTTCTCTGTGGCCACTAGCTTAACATTGATTTGGCTGTTGTGGAAGTGTAACCCAGTTAATAAGTGAGTTTTCTGAGTCTATGCTGGCTAATGGAATACAGTGATTTTCATGTTGAACTTTTCCCTGCCACTCAGACAAAGATCCTCTTTGAGCACAAATGCTTGAAAATACCAGCAAACACTGCTGGCCTTGTCATCCAAATAATGAGGTCTTACGCAATTTTAAATAGGAAGGATTTTTTCCCTTCTGTGGAAGGAAACGTTGCTAATTAGAGAAAATTAATTTTCAGTTAAGGGTTAAACATGGAGAACAGACACATATATTACTGAGTCTTGGTCCTAATAAAACTGATAAAACTCTCATTGGTTTAATATCATGTGGGTTTTCTTCTCAGCAAGGTTATTCCGAGGGATTGTACAAGTGAGAAAGCCTGTCCTCTCACCTGATGGAGTCATTCTTAATCAGAGCCAGCTGAAGACTTTTCAGCCTTGGGAACAAAGCTTTGCTAGCCAAAGATGAGAAACAGGGCTATTTTTTGCCTCAGGGAAAAAACAGAAGGATGAGAAAAGTCAGGACATAAACAGGAAGCAGGACAGATGTCTGGATGGTAAGGCTTACCACTTTTTTAGGCTTTAGGGGCTGTGACAGATGCCAGAAAGTAAAAATCATCCCTTAGTTCAGGTCTCTGATACCAGCAAATCAGACAGTAGAGCCATGGCCTCTGAATTTTCCAGCAGTCTTAACTGGAATATTGCTGTGCCTATGTTTAAAACTGTCATTATTTGGACCAGTTCAGCAGATAATGAAAGTAAAACGCTCTTTTGAAGTCAGTACTGCTACCATGGCTTATCCTAGATGAATATCTGGCTCCATGTATATGGGTTTGGGCCCAATATATATTATGTTATTACATGACATATGGTGTTATCCTTGAAATTTAAGATTACCTAAATAGATGACAGCTCTGGCTCTCCTCTGGTAGAGCTGGCTCCATTAAAATCCAAATAAAAACCTGTTGTTTGACTTTGCTGAAGAATTTCAAGTCATGGGAGTGCTTGTAAAAGCTAGGTATTTATCCTGTGGCATGAAGAATAATTTTTTATTTGTACCTGCAGTAATGATTACAGACTGATGCTTGACCCTTGATGTACAAAGTAAAATAACTTTTGTCAACAATAGAAATAGACTTAAGGCTGCACTGTGCTTGCAAAAGGGTAATACAGGTGGCTGGTGTGATTTAATCCTTAATGTTAAAGTCAGAGGTGTTCTCCTGTTGATACCATTAGGTATTGTAGGTCAGACCCTCATGGAGATGCACAGAAATGAGCAGAATTTTCCAAATAAGCCACAATTGTTAGAAGAAACAGGCATGTCTGGCCTCTTCTAGAAATGTGTCTGAACCACCCACCACAACAAACAACCAAGATGGTTTAAGCAATGCTTCCAGCCACTTTTTAAGTGTGGTTCATAAAGTACCCCACGACTTAAGAGATAATGCACTTAGGATCTAGACTGGGGGTGATATTGCATGTCTTTACTAAACGTACTTAATTATTCAACCTGTTGCCGGTACTGAAGCAGATTTAAAAGCTTTCTCTTTACCTCATAATCTGTTTTCTGCCAACTCCAGAAATTAATCTGAGGTCATGTTATAAAAATAATTTATTTGTTATGAATTTTGTTTTTGCAGAAATTGCTTTCTTCTTTGTGCTTCTCTTCATGGATGTGGCTAGGGCAAGTTCATAGATGGCTATAGAGAATTATCCAACATGTTTGCTCATAAATTAGCTGTTTGTAAAGCAAAGCAGAATTTTTAGAAAGGATTGAACCTAAGCTTATTTGACGGGGAGGAGTCTGGGGCTATTCAAATAACAGGGAAGAGAGAATTGAAAGGGGAGGGGAGGAAGGAGACAATGAAGGGACAGATGTATAATGTCTTTACCTCTTTGTCTGAGAGAGGGATCAATCCCAACAATTCTGTGCTTTCCTGTCCTTTTCCATCTTTTCACCATGCCACTGAGAAGGCGGCTATGTCATTGCAAAAGGAAATTAATTCCAGAAAAATCTAGAGCAGTTCTTCATGTTTATATTAATGACTGGGTACCGCTAGGTCCCTTTCTGGATGCTGAATAGCATTCAACAGCAATCTTATGTAAGAGAAAAGGGGAAATGCATATGTATTTTTTTTTCTCCTGTAGAAGTACTTTATTAGTGTAAATGGTTTTAATACCCTTCATAGTTCTGAGGTAGCAAACATTATTCATTAAGAAGAATTTTTGTTTTTCTTCAGTGTGAAAATACTGATCTGACCTTAAAGATACCAGATTTAGTGAAGGCAAAGGCAAGCATTCTTGCTAAAATGGGGCAACATTGGTGTAATGTCTTTGTTCCTTGGTTTTAAAATATTACTTTAATTTGGGAGGAATATTGACTTTTTCTGAGAATGTGTCCCCCTTACTCAGAAAAATAAGCTTGTTGCCTTACCTTCCAGGTCTCTGTACAATAAAAAATTTCTAGAAAGTCATCTGGCAATTTCCTAAGTGAATCAGAGTTATTCTGAAGATTCAAAGAGGAGTGCATTTGTGATGGCATTGCACAGGAGTGTACTGATTAGCAGTTCTCACTACACACTGAGGCACCCCTTCTGCTTTGTTCTGAATACCATTATTTTCCCTCTTTCAAGGGGCCTCTTTCGTCTTAATTTGAAATGGCTGCTTGATGAATGATGTGATAGTGAACATCCCTTAGCCATTTAACCGATTGCTCATGCACCTTTAAATAAAGTTGATAGGGATGTGGATAGTAGTCTTCAGTACTTGTATAACTGTCCACAATCTTGCAGTTATCTTTAAGAGGGAGAGGAGACAAGCAGTATTGTACTTACAAGGATGGAATTTCTTTTCAGAAGATTTTGGAGCTTGCATTTCTAAGCATCAAATGCATTTCCACCCAGCAAATTGGTCAATTAGCATGAAAATAAAATACGTGCTATCAATGTGTGTTTCAGCTGCTAAATGTGTTATGGTTTATGAGAATAGGTATTTGCACAGTAAGCGTTAAGAGACTGTCCCTATTCTAATGCTGGTGAGTTATAGGAATCACTAAGGGACTTAAAGTATCCTACAGAATGCCAGCCACCCTCTGATTAGTTGTGATGTGATGGTGACAATCTAGAATATACAAAGTACCTAATTTATAGTGTTCTACATTGTCAGAACCTCCTTTTCCTGATAAAAAATACGAAGTGGAAAAGAACAGTGGGAATAAAGCATCATTGATAAAAAGTGAGGATAATTTACTCACTGCTGAAGATCATGATCTCTTGCTACTCAGCTTAATTTCCACTTCCTTTAAAATTATTTAATTCTATACAAGAGTGCCATAAAGGAAATTATAATCCAGAAAGCAGAGGAGGATAATACATTGTGACTTACTTAATACTGACTTCAAACTACAAAAACAGAAGACAACCCCCACCCCCAAAATACTGATATTCAGAGGACAGGGTAGCCAGTAACCTGTAGGATTGAATGCACTCAGGTGAAACTTTTATTCAGCAATTGTTCCTATTCTTACATTTCATGTTCAAGGACTTACATATGTGCAGATTTAGGTGAATATTCTCTTGCTGTTAAGTTTCCTGGATGAATTATGAGGAACCAAGATTACACTTTCCAATGTACCAGAGAAACTATGTCATCTGGGATGCTGAAAAATCAGCGCTGTATAGAATGTCATGGAAGTCTGATCCTCTAAGTAACTTGATCACAAACGAGCATCTATTAAAGACATTAAACTCTGGTTTGCTTTGTTATTTAATCTTACTGCTTTAATAACATGCTCTTGATTAATCAGTGTTTACTGCCATTCAGGAGGATATTTGGCTCTAGAAATACCACTTTAATATTGAGAAAACAGCAATTTTTTGTTTTCATGCTGCAATATTAGGGAGATACTGTGTGCTCTTAAGAACCTATTTTTTCTATCAGAACTCAGTTTGTGTGTTCCATACTCACATTCTCTGTTTCATCCAAGGGCTGTGGCTATTTAGCTGTTTCCCTGGACATGGTTAAGGAGGCCTGATACCAAGTGATGTAACACAAAATCACTTTTCCTCATTATTCAGAGAGCAAAGCCACAGTGTTTCAAGTCCTTTTCTCTTCCCTCATTTCCAGGAACAGGCACAACAGTGAAGACTTTCTTTGCTCTGTGCTAGTGTCCTTCCTAGTCTGCACCGGCATTTTGCTTACAGTGCTCCCAGTTTGCACAGCTGTCCAGTATATCTAGTGCACGTGCAAGGAAACCTCTTGCGAAACTGTTAGTTCTGCAGAGCTTTATAACCACTTTTTTCTTGAAAGCAGCTTTGAGACAAACTTCCTAGAGAAGTATGATACTGAGGAGAGAGAGAGTAGGTAAGTTTCTTAAGCAGACAGAGGCTCCATCCAGATGCTGATTTAAAAAGAATAAAAAAGTGGGGTTCTTCTTTTTCTACTTTCTTTGTTTCAAAGACTGGTCAGCAAGTGAATTTTCTTGTGACGTTTGTAGATTTTTAACCTTTTCAGACAAAATATGTCACACTGTTTGCATGGCACTTCTGGGTTGGAAACACCTGGTTTTCATTTGGAAATGACATGAGAAGCTCTGATTCTGTGTTTAATTTCAAATGAAATCCGTGTGGCAGTAATGCAGAGCAGCACTGTGCTGGGTCCTGGTTACAATGAGCACCTCTAATTGAATTGACGAAAACACTCCCTTTTATTCCCTTCCCCTCCAGCTCCCCCAAGTTCAAAGTATTAATATGAATAAAGACTTGGCATTAAATGAGGGCAAGAGCTCCTTGCAAACAACATGCTCCAGAGCTCCTGGATAAAGAATCCTTTTAGCTTTTGCTGATGCTATGATACAGGTCAAGCAGCAATCAACTTCAATGCAGAGGAGAAAAGAGGCAGAACGTGGGGAGAGTACAATAGACAGACCAGAGAAGGAAATGTTGATAAATGTAAAATGAAGGCATCTTCAGCTGCTGGGATAAACCTTGTAGACTGGGTTATTCTAGAGTGTACACCACCCAGTGGATGCCCTGGGAGAAAACTGCAAAGGTGGGAAGCAATTCTCTTACTTTGTCTTCATTTTGAAGATAGTACAGGCTCTGGATATTCTCCTTGAGACTGCTTCCAACCACACAGACAGCTGCCTTTTTTCTCGTTGCTAGCTTCAGACCGAGTTAGCCAGCTTTTGCGGATTTAGGGTAAAGCCAAGCTGCCTCTGATGGCAACTTCAGCAAGTTTGCAGATGATACCAAACTGAGTGGTGCAGTTGACACACCTGAGGGACAGCATGCCATCCAGGTTCGACAAGGCCAAGTGCAGGGTCCTGCACCCGGCTCGGGCCAACCCCCAGTATCAGTACAGGCTTGGGGAGGAAGGCATTGAGATCAGCCCTGCCATGAAGGACTTGGGGGTACTGGTGGGTTAAAAGCTGGTCATGAGCTGGAAATGTGCATTTTCAGCCCAGAAGGCCAACCATGTCTTGGGCTGCATCCAAAGCAGTGTGGCCAGCAGGTCGAGGGAGGTGATTCTGCCCCTCTGCTCCGCTCTGGTGAGACCCCACCTGGAGTCCTGCGTCCAGCTCTGGAGCCCTCAGCACAGGAGAGACATGGACCTGTTGGAGCGGGTCCAGAGGAGGCCACCTCTGGAAAGATGATTCGAGGGCTGGAACAGCTCTGCTGTGAGGTCAGGCTGAGAGTGTTGGGGTTGTTCAGCCTGGAGAAGAGAAGGCTCCGGGGAGACCTTATTGCAGCCTTCCAGTACTTTTAAGTAAGGGCTTATAAGAAAGATGGGGACAGACATTTCAGCAGGGCCCATAGTGATAGGACAAGGGGTTTCATACTAAACGATGGCTGATTTCAACTAACTATAAGGCAGAAATTTTTCCTAATGAGGGTGGTGAAACCCTGGCCCAGGTTGCCCAGAGAGGTGGTAGGTGCCCCATCCCTGGAAACTTTCCAGGTCAGGTTGGACGGGGCTCTGAGCAACCTGATCTGGTTGAAGATGTCCCTGCTTATTTCAGGGTGGTTGGACTAGATGGTTTTTAAAGGTCCCTTCCAACCCTAAAGTTCTATGATTCTATGATTCTATGGTTCTATGATTCTATGATCAGGCAACAGACATTCTCCATTCAACCACTCCTGAGTTCTTGCCATCAAACAAAGCATGAAGTTGGAAGACCGTTAAACTAAAAGTAAGTAAATTTGTACTTAAAGCTCCCATTTATAGGCTTTACATGATCTGCTTTTGGGGGTCAAGAAATAAGTTTCCAGCATTTGAGAAAACATTTTAGTAGCTGGGTGTAGAAATTCCCTCTCTGAATGAGCTGTCAGAGGAAAGTGGCTTCAATATTTTAGATGTGATTTTTTTCTGTAATGTAGCCAAGCTGTTAAACTTGTTAGTGATCCAATGGCAGATGCATGGGTGTCTTGTGAATTTGAGCAAATGTTATCTTCTCAGAAGGCATAAAAAATAATTACAAACTAGCTCCTAGCTGCATAGGCAAGTGAGAATTTTAATATATAGAAATACCATAAAGCTTTCTGTGCACGCATAAACCTTCCTTTAAGCACTGGGGCTTGGTGTCAGAGGCCTTCTGAGGAAAACCAGATTTCTCAAAGAGGTGAGCTACTCTTCAACGAAACTGTGGTTTTATAGACATTCCCAAAATCACATAATGAGAAGTGGTTTGTTTTTCTGGAAGTAAGTCAGTTATTTTCCTTTCGTGCTAAAAAGTTCCAGATATCTGCAATGAGATTATTTTTTCTTTCCCCTAGCCTCCATTTCTGATTGCATATGAAATGTTCTCTAAACTCTTTTCAGAGCTGAAATAGATTTATTCACAATTTTAAGCCCCTTTACTTGACACCAGACAACCTGATCTGCCCTCCAGCCTCAGGCTGAATATGGCAATGAGTGCTGCGTGGGTGGAGCCACAAAATATTCCGTCAGGCTCCCTGTGTATGTACTAGACCACCCACGAGGAGATGGCTGCATGAGCAAGGCTCCGGATTGTGAGAGACAGCTCCTTGTAGGACTTTGCAGTGCTGCTACACAAAGGCAGGCAAACATGCTCAAGGGCAAAATAGATGCCTTGCGCCCCATCCAAGACACGCAGACGCGCACACGGAAAGAGTTGCACGTGAAACCTCTTCCTCCAACTGCTTCAGCTATTGATGCAAGTAACTGCTGACATCTGCTTAACAAAGGGTGGTCTGCTGGATGTCCCTGCAGAATGGCCACAAACAACGTGCCGGCAAATACGGATATGGGATGGTGGTCACTTGGGCAGGGACGAGCCATCAGACTGCAGACTGCATCCATGTGTATGTGTTTATAATAGGCCTTTTTTTTAAATAGTCCAATTTTGGGGGTCATCTCCCTCTTGCCTTGTAGCTTTTGTGAATCTTTCTTTTAGACTAATGCCTAAAAGTGGGACATGAACTTGACTGGAAAAAGTTTAATCCAATGCTGGTTCTGTGCACAAGTTGGGTAGTGATCCATGCTGGTTCTTTTTACCCCGAGCACCATCTGCTTCTGAACCCACCTGAACTGACTGTCCACAGCCTGCTCCAACTCTCTCCTCATACACACTTAAGGTTCCCAACAGGCTTATCTAACCAAAAGGGGGGAAAAAAGTCTCTAAAACTGAAAAGTATTATGGCAGTGCTGGCAGCTGTGGGTTGGGAAACTCTGAACACTATAGAAATGACAACAGAAGGTAAAGTGCTCTCATTTTTAACTTCCCATTTATATTTCAAGCTGTTTTACTAACAAGCCTTAGATTGAGGGCATAATGCAAAATCCGTCAAAGTTACATTCACGTGCTCTTCAAGTCCTGGAAAAGACAAAGGTGCCTGTAGCATTCATTAGCTATCGCTGAAATGAAAGCTGGACATGCACATGCAGTCCGTGTCCTGGCCCTGCCCCATCTCCCTTGAAACTGGCAGCATTGCCGTATCGGAGACACTAAGTCTCGGTAGCATCACTTCTGATAGAGCATTGCTTTCTGTCACTGAGCCAGGTGTTTCCCTCACACATCCAACCATGTTTCTAGTATTTGATTTCCTATCCTTTTGAAGGATGTCATCGTGCCATTAATCTGATTTTGGACACATTGTGTATGCATTTGGTGACTCCACCTGAACCTACAACCTTGTAAGTGAATGGGAAATCGGCAAAAGAGCAAAGTAGGTTTAATATATGAAATAACAGTATAAAGGCCTGTCCGTTTGCCTTAGTGACAGTCAGGCGAGACATTTCAGCCTTTGCATGCCAATGTACTTAGTAGTGTCAGTCAAGGAAAGTGTATAAACAACTTAGTATCTAACAACTTCTTGGAAAGCAGAGCAATCTGGGCAAGGCTGGCAGGGCTCCACCAGGGAACACATAATGCAGCTAGTGTATTTTTCCAGGAACACTGGAAACTAGCTCCCAAAGCCCTGCTGTTTGCCTGCATCTCTCTCAGTGACGCTGTGCTAATACTTGCAGTGCTGCATGGCCATGGATTTGGCACTGCTATGTGTTTCGGGTGGAATGTTTTAGGAAATCTGAAAAGCATGGAGAAGGAAGAAAGGCTGTTAAGAGCTGCCTGTCCAGTTCACCCATATCGTGGTGAGAGTGGGAATTTTCATTCTAGGTATAATGACTTGCATCTTGGCTACTCCAAAACATGGTGTCTTGTTAACTTTTTCCTCTTTTTCTTTTTTTTTTTTTTTAATGAAATGTTAGATTCCACGAAGGCTGAGAGAATCTGGAGCCTTTGAACAGCAGAGGGAGAGACACCATGCCAAGAAGGGCTGACCACTTCATTGCTATTCTTCCTCTTCTCTGAGAATTCATTTGCTAATGACCTATGCAAAAACATGCCCTGCACTAGCTCAGCTTCCCAGGAACCAGTAAGTCATTCTGTCCTTAATCACCTGCTCAGAAAGAAAGGTGCCTTACTCATAGATGCCCAGATTCAATGCCACAGGTAATGAAATAGAGTCAAGAAGCTGTAATTTGTCAGATCTATCACTAAGTAATCAGAGCACAGATTTTGTGCTCTGATTACTTAGTGATAAATAGTGCCTTATGCTAGGAAAAGATAGCAAAATACACCTCAGTATTACTTGTTTCCACAAGTCTAGTTGAGGGATGGGGCACTAGTCATTACAGTGACAGGCCCACAAGTTAACATTTTGTTTGCTTTCATACAATTTTTTTTCTTATATGGAAATGTTGTGACATGCAGATCAAGTGCTCTGGTTTTATGCATCTTTCTCCCTCAAGACCTTGACCTTGAGTAAGCTTTATAACCTGAACACCCAGATTCATAGGGGTTTGCATGGCATCTGGCTCCTCTTGGTCTTGGGATACCAGCAGAAGCTTTGTGTCTTCCCTCTAACAATGTATGCTCCTGTACTTTGGGCTGTCGTTTGAACACTTTTTGGATGCTTTCTGAAAATTCACAATTAAACTAAGTAGGAGAAAAGAATCTGCATAAGTTCTTGTGAAGATGTTTTCCATTTTGAGCTAATTCCAATAATTATTAAACCAGACAGTCCCCATAAATGAGTTTTAAAACCAAAATATGTGTTACACCTTAACACACATGTTAATAAACTGTGTATGATGGGATTTTCACTTTGGAAAGAAGATCCTTCAGAAAACCAAATTATCCTTTGATTCACATCAAGCTAATATATACCATTAGTGTTTACGTGTAATGCTACACAAGTAAAAAGTTGCATGAAAGTCTCATTTAGTCTCTGGACTAGAGAAGTACTCATGTATGTGCCTAGTTACCAGTGATTATGGTGCTTGAAACTTTTCTTTCAAAATGTGTCTTGATAGAAAATCGTAACTTTGATAAAATAGAAGTCATCACCATTGTATGAGGAAATCTTCTCTGTTTTTTTTTTCTTTTTCTTTTGATGAATACAGATGTCCCCAAGCAATAATGTTTTGTTTTAAAAATGCTGTTGTTGTGCTTCAACAGCCCTGTATTTCTGAACCTCAGTATTCCCAATGAGCTTGCTGTTGATATTGCTTACATTTAGATACTCCCGCACCAAACTCTCTCTCCTGTGACAGTAATATGTCATCTAAAGAGATATTAATCTATCAACAAAATTCTGATTCCATCCTTTTGCTCAGACAGTGTACACTTGCATGAAGTCTCGGTGTTCAAAGTTAAGCACGTTCAAGTAATTTGTCCTGGAATTCTGCAGTCTGATGAGCAGACTGTCAGCCCTGAGTGAATTGCTTTGTTTGCTTCAGTGTTTTGGTTTAGACTTTAAATGTTAACCACGACCTGCAGGGATTGCAGAATCTTTAACCCCAAAGCAATAAAATACTCCATTTCCTTCTATCTCAAGCAGTGCATACCTACAAAGCCTGTGTTATTCAGCTGAGCATATGGAGACTATCATAAAATGGAACACTAGATATTTCGTGATTCTTTTGCTGATACCATGTCCCTGTAGGTAAGCCATGGTAGGCATTATGCTATCGTTCTTTTCTTTGGTTTTCCATATCTGTGAAGATTTGCCAACTTCTAAACTTCCTAGATGA
>NW_010535234.1:26234-27157 GCF_000687285.1 Phaethon lepturus | reverse complement strand
CTGCTGGCCTTGTGCTTCACGTTGCCACCAAGCAAATCATGGGGTAATCTCCCTGCAATGCAATTCTGATTATTTTTCCATCCCCTTCTCAAAACTTCCACAGTGGAGTAAACATCAAAGGAATATTCTAGTCAGCTGAAAGTGAAGTATGGCTTCTAAATATCACGGACCAATTTTATTCCTGGTCTAAACACACTGTTTCACAGTTAAGTCCACAAAGCTACAAGAGGATACCGAAATATGCTGTAAATTAAAAACTTCGTAATTACAGTGGTTAGCATTTCTTGTTGTATAGTTGGCATTGGTTCATAGAAATGATTCAGACTAATGGGCCATCCCAGCTCATATTCTGTCCTTGGCACTAGCAGCTGCTTTAGGGGATGTTTAAGAAAACTGTGTGGTATAGTTACAGAATAGTTGATGATTATGATTGTAGTGTGAGACAGTAACTTTAATAACTAATAACTTTAAATACTAGAATTTCAGTCTTCCAAATCTTGCATTCTCTTACGGAGGACTTAATTTCAGTGCTTTTCAAATTTTCTTTGATTTGCATCTATAAATTTTTAAAAACGCTGCCAAAGCTCACCAAAAGCTGAGGAAATAAGACCAGTTTTCTCCTCTGTAACGTAAAAACTCCCAGAAAGTCCATTATGTCATGACATATCATGTTATTATTTCCTCATCTACAATGTTTTTATCTGGAAAAGCTTCCGTGAAATTTTCTACCTCTCTGAATTCCTACAGAAAAAATGAATGGAAAAATAATGCCCTGAGAACTTAGTAGAAATAGGTTTTCAGTTTATTTTCTTCAAATTAAGTGTAAGTAAGTGTAAGTGAAGGCTTTTGAAGATGTTCTTGTTCAATGGCATAATACTTTTTGTAAAACTGCATGGAGTTAATCATGCTCTACAGCTCTTCCG
>NW_010535234.1:12928-26218 GCF_000687285.1 Phaethon lepturus | reverse complement strand
CGAGGTACTGGTCCTTTCTTTTCCTTCCCAGTTTACCTTATTCACTAAATAAATAAAATAAGGTTGTCTGTGCAGAGAACTTTGATTTCTTTTCATTTGAATACACCTGGAAAAGAAGATTTCTCAGACAGCTATAAAACGAGTACCATAGACTGAAATACACAGACAAACGATATCACAAGTATAAAGAGTCAAAAAAAAAAAAAAAAAGAAGAAAATAATGTAGTAGTAGGATCTTAAGAATGCTTTAAAAACTTTGTATTCTATCAGGTGTCACTGTTGACAACAGCTACTCTCCACTCCTCCAGTCCTTGATATAGATGTTTTTGCTAGTGTAATTTGTTAAATTGTTCTTTACCCTTAATAACTCATGCATACCACCCAGATTTGATATAAATTCAGAACTAGAGGTCAAGCCTCATTCCAGTGAGGGTTTAGTAATGACTGTGTATCAAAGAAATCTGGAACAGAAAAAAGAAGAGACCTGGATATATTTCTGTAGATGTTTAGAGGACTGTTCTAAGCCAGATGGTTGTGTTTCCCCACCATCTGCATTTCTCTATTTTTTTTTTAATGTTTGTTGCCAAAAATTTCCTGTACTGATTATAATTATAAACCTATGGGGAGGGAAAAAAAAAAGAATGGAAAAGAAGCCAGAATGAGTTCTAGGTGTCTGAAACACCTAAAAATATTAAGTCACTTTCTGACATGCCTGTATATAGATTTAGAAGCTTGAAGTGATAGTCACTTGAAATATTGTGCATCATATTTAGCTCATAAATGAGAGTACCACAAAATAAATACTCCTAACCAAAATTCATTCTTCTACAAAAAGAAGTAGGAGGGGACATGAGGAAGAGCCTGAAGAACTGTAGGCATGCTCAGAGTTTCATTTATTGATGAAATCACATTGTTTACTAGCATGTTGCTGGTCAGAGGCAGAGTCCCTCTTCCATTAGTGTTGCCATACACGTGGTGCAGTGGGCACTAAAGCGAATATGGGAGTTGTGGCGTGGCTGTTGCATGGTAAAGAGAATCCTGTGGGGACCTGGAACCATCAGACTTCTCCCTGCAACCAGTGTAGGGGTCTGGGTGAAGTAAATAGGCTATTGTGTGTATTGCTGAGCTATCCCAAGAAAATGAGACTAAAGAAATTCTAGGCCACCCTTCTGTACCTCCTTGGCCAAGCCTAGTGAAGAGCCCTCTTGACTTAGTCAAATTCCAGGAGGAGAACATGTCATGTGAAAAGATGGGCTTCCTTCCCCTCATCCCTGCAATTATGTAGAAGTAAATTAGCAAGGAGGAGAAAGGCAAAAATGCTCACTGTCTGAGATTATTTAGCCAAGCTACAAGCAAAAGAAGCCTTCTTCCAAAATCCCTGTTGGGCCTGGGCTCATCACTGGGAGTGCTGATCTCATATGGAGAAGAAAACCATATCTGTCACCAGCTAGATGTAGCCGGGCACTTAATCCACAAGAAGAATCTCAGCAATGATCTGTCCTTCAAGACATAAAGGACATCTCTGCTGCCTAGAGCTTCACTGGAAGACATTGAACAGGAGCTATCAGACAAAATTCTGGGTTTGTTTCCTCTCCTGGAGGCTGGCATGAGTTTTCATATTTCAAAAAACTATCATGGAGTTTATCATCTATTCTATTTTGCACATGTACTGTGTTAGTCATGTTGTAAAGACCTATATTTGTCCAGGCCTGTCACTTACTTAAGTTGTGTCAGCTTTTGCCTTTTCGGGACAGAAAAGTACAGGTTACCCTGAAGTGATTTCCTTTGTTGAGGGAATGGCTGAAGCCAGAAGTTGCCAGTCCTTGTAGTGGTTGGTAGCCACTATGAAAAATGCCCAGTTTTCCGTTCTGGGAGGAAGCTACATAAATTGGTCATGAAAGAGATGCAACTGTTTGTCATCTTTAGACTGTTTAGACTGTTTTGTGGTGTAGTTGCACACTGCACGCTGGATCAGAAACCTTATAGACGTCATTGCCATAACACACGTGTATGCCTGATGAGATTAGTGGTTCTTTGTGAGGTTTGCTACTGCTGCTGCCAATACTAAGTTTCTCAGGCACCTGAATGGTCTGCTTCCACTTGGCCTTACTCCATTTGTCAGGTTTAGTCAGAAAAAAATATTTCTTATGGTCAAAACAGCAGGGGCAGTTTTTTCAGATGTAAGTGGGGAGGAATAATTGCCTTCCTCTGCAGTGTAGCCTGCAGATCAGTTTCTAGGCATGATCACTTTATTAATTGTGTGTCCCTGCAGGGTTCCAAGGTTTTGGTCTTGCTCCAATATCTTGCTTTTATCATATCACTGCACTATTTGAGCCTATTGGTTCTGTATTACTGTCTTCCATCTATTTTGGGAGAATGCAATTTGTGACTTGCTAGTATGAAGGAAGTATGGGAAACTTCTGTTGTGACTCTTTCTGGAAGAAACATCTAGCACAGAGTTCCTTGTTGTTTGCGTGAAATGGCCTTGTCCAAACTGGCAAGTCCTTTCACACCTGTATTTCTATACTACTGAATGTATCTATCAATAGAAAGCTCCTCCTAATATATGTTCTGAAATGCTTGTGAAACCTAGAGAATGGTTAATTTCTATCCTCATTACTTCTGCAGGTCATTTCAGATGAAAACGGAGAGTTTGAGAAGGTGGTTCTACCCACAAGGCTGTATAATTGCAAATGGCACATCCTGCAACTGGAGTCTTGTGGGACAGAGAAACAACTTCACAAAGGTGTCAGTTCTGTTCCAGAGGCTTACAAAATACTCAGTGTGACCATGAATTCAGATTATTCTGTAGGCTGTAACAGCAAGTGTTTGGGTGAGTCCCACCACCCTTGAAATCCAATTAATTGGGTTTCATAATTGTCCAACAGAATAATTATTGGTCATGCTAGTTGTGAAGCTCAATTAGGATTATAACTGAGGTGCTGTAGTATTCTAGCACTGAGTCAGAAAGAAAAAACACAAATTTGGTTGAGGGGAAGGGGTTTCTTTGAAATAAAGGAAGCTCATTAAACCCCTGTGCTCTTTAACTGCAAATTCGTTATTGTATATGACCAGCCTCCCAGCAAGGTCCAGTGTGTAATGTTCCTTCAATCCATCAGATTTACATCTCCTTCTGTGAAAATGTAGTTGGGCAGTAGTCTGCTCCTTGTGACCTTCGGATACCCTTCCTGCGTGACAATGATGTGGTACAGCCCAGCACAAGTGAGCTATTGTCCTTGCTTGCTGGATGAGTCCTTCCCATCAGAGCATGGCATGGTGCTTTGCTCTGCCAAAACTCCCCTCCCCCCACATCTCCTTTCCCCCTGTTTAAAAATAAAAAGCACCACAATTCAATATTTTCATAACTTTTGGGACCTCTTACTTGGAGAGGAGGGGAGTGGAAGGGGGATGCAGAGCAGCCACAGCAACTGGGTTCATGTCTCTCAATTCATCCTTTGGAGCTTCTTTCTCTGGGTAGACCTAAATAAGCCAGCACTGCCATGCAAGCTTGTCCTGGTAGGAAAAGTGTCTCCTCTGCTCCGTACAGCAGGCATGAAAGCAGCTGGGGTCAGGGTGAGTGGGTGAGGTTGCCAGAAGACTGCTGGGGTCACAGACTGTCTGGGATGGAAGCAGCAAGTCTGGTGCTTACTTTTTTATGTTTCCGTGTTCAAAGACAGAAAACCCAGGGGATCCCAAACTTCCTGGTCCTTTGAACTTGCAGATCGGTGGCAATACTGGCTGAAATCTTAGCTCCTCTCTAATTTCAATGGAATCAGAGTTTTCATTTGTTAGGGGTGAGTAAAACTAAGGAAATAGTTCTGGTTTTTTAACTATTAAAAGAGCATTCATTGCTTGACTTAGCATACTTTCTAAATAGGTAGAAGTACGACAGCAGAACGTTTACTCTTACCGCTAGGCCAGGTAGCTCACATCAGACTGCAGTGATCTACACCCATAGCTAACAAATGGTATGTACCTGAGATATTTTTCATGTCCCAATGGATTGCCATTTCTTTTCTAAAGGTTCATTTCAGGTTCCACACTGCACACTTACTGCTTTTCTTCTCCAGATACTTTACAAAATCAAGTAAATGCAACACCATAGCAAAGACATGTTCTACATGATTTCCCACAATGCATGTAAAGATATAGCATATTTAGAATAACTAGTACTATTAGAAAAAAAACAAAACAAGACAAATATACATTGTAAAATTCAAAACCCCATGTATTTGAACAAATATTAATAAATTTTTCTCAGGATACAAAAAATTACTTTTGTGACCTGTAATTATTTCCTCTAAATAACAGTTTATCATTCTCTGAAATGTTGACATGTGTTTAAGAAATACATCACTAAAGTATGCTACTTTACATAATATATATCAAAATGGCACTCTTTTTTATTGGTTTTGTTCTTGTGAAATGGAAGAAAACAGCTTCAAGTTCTTTGGAGAGAAATTGTCACTGTGTTTTGTTCAGAGCTGATACAACAGATGACTTGGTGACTGAGATCTGGGATTCCTTCATTTCTGCACCTGATGTTGAAATATGAATATGTATTTTCTATAAGCCCTATGTATTTCTATGGAAACACTTGTGCCACTGGAGTTACAGGGTGGCTACGTAATCCGGCTATCATACTGAAAACATCATTAACCATATTACAGCTTTCATGCAGTCCCATCCACAGTATGAAGGCCCAGTATTTTGTCTTCCTGGAAAAGAATAGATCAAGGTTTTGCTAAAATTGCCTTAAGATTAAAGAAACACTATATAAAGGTATTTATGCCAGTATAATTTGAGAGCCGGTTTGGAGCTGTTGATGTTTTGTCATTCATTCATTGCACAGTAACTGCTTGGTATAAATAAACAAATAAACAACATAAAGAAATCAAGAGGAAATCCTGAAGTTATGAACCTAACCCTGAGGTTATGAGTCTAATTCCTTCCAGAGCCACTGTAGAAAGAAACAGTGAAATGGGACTGCATATTTTGTTTCCTTTAGCTTTATGAGACTTGCACTTCTAATTCAGGTTTCTCTTTGTAGAAGATGAAATCTGCAAAACAGGTCAGGGCAGCCCTGGTACATCATGATTTGTCTGATTTCAAAAAGTAAGTAGCCCTGTGTAGCAGTCATACCAGTTCACTCATGCAGTGATATTAATTAACATGTGAGAGTGCATTAACCTGGTACATGGAGTTGTCCATTTTGTAGGAAACCACCAAAGTCATATAAAAGAATTAGTTGTATAAATAGCCTAGCTGTAGTGTACCAAATAGCCTTTTGTAAAACACAAGCTGTATTCTTAATTCTAAAATTTTCTATTCTCTTAAATAATTGATGGTCAGTGTCCTTAATTTTATGTGACCCCAAGAAGTAGGAAACAGATTCCACTGAGAACGTTTCTCCCCTTTCTACTGATGAAAATATAGAATCTAACTATAGGGTTGAAGTAAAAATAGCAGCACACCAAGTGCCATGAATGTGGTCATTCTCTGTGAATGAATATCACTGTGTTTTCTTATGGCACAAGAGCAAGTGAGCAGTGTTTAGCTAGCTCTGGCAGTAATGGATGTATTTGTTCCCTGTGTTGCAGGCTGTGTTACATCAGGTATTTGCAGGGAAAAATAGTCTTTCTTTTTTTTGAAAAAGGAAACTACAAATAAAAATGTCAAGTGCTGGCATAATGCAAAAAGAGAAAAAGACAACTTTTTGCTATGGTATTTTACAGCTCAGCAAGGAGTATTTTGTAAGTTTGTCCTGCAACCAGATTTTTAACTAAAAACCAGAAAATAGAAAAACTCTGTCCTTGTTCTCCTTACTGCAAATCCGGAATGATCATTTATTGTCAATGGAGCCGCTGTGACATTTGCACTAAAATAAATGATCTGTAGCCAGCAGTGTGCTTGGCAGACACATTGAATTTCAAGCAACCCACACAGTTCCACTGGCATCACAAGTGGATTGTGACAAAGTCTGTGACTATTTTTGTTTGTGGTGACCAAGGTTTGGGACTTTTTCCTTCCCTTATGTCATTGGTCATTAGGCCTATATGGAGCAGTGGCAGACACCAGAGCAGTTGTGGTGGGTCAGCCGCAACTGTGCCTCATGAGGCCGTGTGCTCCACCAGCTCTGAGAGAGGCCAGTGTCTTCAGGGACAGATACTTTGAGGTTTGGTCATGACCCTGCTCTTCTGAGGCCACCTCCCTAAGTCCTGAGGAGTCCTTTGCTACTGACTCTGAGCAACACAGGTGTGCAGAGATTATTTTAAGTAAGCAAAGATGGAAAATGAGAAAAGGCTTTGTGTGACTGTATGAGGAGCTGTCAAGACTGAGGTTGCCTGACATTCAGTTTAAAGGCTTTATCAGCATGTTAAACAGCACCTCCGTGACCTCCTCTAGGAAATTTTTTCAACTTAGGTGGACTACAAGGTCATCCAGATGTGCTAGCCTCTGGATTTGCAGACTAATTGGTTGCCTTGAAATGATATTATACCAGAGGTAGAAATCTCTTGCCAAGGAGGTTTTCTGGAAGAAGGTGACTGTTCTGCTTTCATGTCTGTGAGGCACAGCACTAGGTGTGTGGAGGAAATAGAGGATTTGCGCAGATGGTCACTCTAACACACCAGCAAATAAGTCCTGTCCCACAGTGTAGCATTACCTAACTTATGGTGTTTCAAGACAAGATTTTTACATTCAAAAACTATACAGTCTTTATACAGTTGCTGAGCAAACACAACCATAACCTTTTCCACATCATCTGAAAGAAAGAGCTGTGATGAAAATGTCTGCTCGGTGCATCTGATTAAATGGTAGGGATAGGAACATGAAGAACCAGGCAAGAAAATGGAGGTGAAAGTAGCTCTAATTATATCATTCAAACTTGCAGAATATTCTCACCATGCCCCTGCATCTTCTCTTATTGACAGTCAATGATTTATTTTTGAAGATAACAAGTTGTTCCTTATGAAAACATGAAAAAGTATTAACTTCTTAGGTCAGAGGGAGAGAAAAGGCGGTGTTAGAGAAGGTGAAAAAAAAAAATGAACACAGCAAAATAGGTCATTTTGGTCTCCTATTTAAATAATCCCATAATGCTGGGGTCAGTTAAATTGAGGGTAGAAAAACCATGAAAATTACATAAACTGAAAGTTTGAAACATGAAGTTACCGTTGAATCTCGCTGCTACAAACATCACTGTGTATACAAGCCTAGCAGATTTGAGAAGGGTCTGATATTCCCATGAAGAAAGGAAGCATCCATCATCATGCAAAATGGCATAAAAACTCCATGGTAGTATTCTTCATGCCCGAGGGTGCAGATTACTAGGTGTGCCATGGGTTAAGAAAACTGCCAGTGGGGGCAAGGTTTCTCACAGTGTTACAAGAATTGTGTCCCTTGGGAATGTCTGGTAGAGTCAGTGCAAGGTCCCAGACAAAAGGAATACTGGTCTGATGAGGACTCTGATAGTCCTATACTTGATAAGACTGGTTTCTTTATTCCCCAAAAGGCCTGATTTTAATGCTTGGCCAACCCTATCGGCTCATGGTATTGTGTGTATGAGCTGGATAAGTGATTTGGTATGTGGTCAGCCATACTTTCTGAGCTGCTTGGGGATCTCAAGGGCTAATTTCTGCAGCCACATCTCTGCATTCAAAGAGCAGAATCTCACCTGAATGCAGACCCTTCTTCTGTCCTGAAGCTTTAGGTTTGGCCTGTGTTCATCAGTTAAGTCAGCCATGGCAGATTTGACTCACTGGTTGTGACAGCATGGCATTTATTCCTTGTGAATATCACATTCAAGCCTATGTTGAAATCCAGAGACTTTGGATTTCAAACTTCGGATCAAAAAAAGTAAAAAAAGATTGGCTTTTTTTCTTTCCCACCCCCCTCTCCCTTGATGTTTTAAGACTTCCAGCTGCTCAAATTTTCTTTAGAAAAAGAGAGTGCATTTGCCAACATTGTAATGAGTCTTAGCCCATCCAATCTGAAGGTGCTGGGATGTTGGGGGGAAAGAAAAAGTGCTGAAGAGCATAATTTCCAGTGCTTCTGTCCTCTGTGTGTTCCACGTTTGCCTATTCCATCTTTCCCTCTGCCTTCCCCTCCCTGCTGCAGACTCACATCTGTCCGCCCTCTGGCTCACCTCACCCTTCGCCTCCCGTCCGGGACGAGCAGAAGTGGTGATCTCATCTGGAGCACAGCAGTCAGTGTGCTGCACAGGCTCTACTCGCAGGGCTTCTGTGCCCAAACTTTATGTTCCTGCAGGTCTAAAAACCCAACTTCATTTTTGGCTGTTTTTTTTTTATTATTAAAGGCTTACTCGGTCAGGTAAATTCCTGACACAAAGAAAGTTACTCTAATCATGAAGAATAAATGTGTGCAGTTAAAATAGAACCTGACTATATGCAATATGATATTCAATAACTCATCCATATCTCTGCAGAAAGTCAGCTCCATGGTGGACATGAGATCCCATGTCTGATGTTCAGGTGTAATAGCTGACCCCTCCCTTCAGTTCTTGCTTTATTGAGTCATGTATGACACTGCGCAGGCAGAAGAAGGTTTGTGTATGTTGCTTTGCCTATTGGGAATTTGTTTTTTCCTCTACTTACCAGCACAAAGTGGAGAAGTCTGTTCAGTTTTTTCATAGATTCATGCAGGGGATACCGCAGTTACCTCCCTTGTTCTCAGCAGTGACAGACCAGTGGCTTCCTTCTCATATTTGAAGGTACTGGTCACACATAGAAGTATTATTGTGTGGGTGGTTGTTTTTTTTTTTCCATGGTAGCCAGCAAACAGGGTAATTTCGCTTGCTTTTGTGAGTCTGCAGAATTAGAATCCAAACTCAGAAACACTAAGATATCTAGGGTCAGCTTTAGGATTAACATTACGGATTTCATTTGCCTGTGGCAAATTGATTAATTTTATGCTGGTTGTCTTCCTAGGGATTACTCTTACCCCTGTTGTGTTTTGAACTTTGCCTTTTAAGGGCCATTCTTCTCTATGGTAAAATAAGGGTCAATAGCCTGCGTTTCACAACGTGCATGGTGAATCACTTCTGGCCCCAGTTTTTTGGAGCATGGAAGCTGACTACTGGCTCTTTACAGAATAAAATCTACAGATCTCTTTCTAAGATGTAAGTGAGATAACGTATTTCTGAAAGCGAACACATTCCTAGAAACAGAGCTTTCCAGTCTGAGAAGTGCTGCAGTGGTTTCATTCTTGCTTTGCTCTGTGAACTTGTCAATGGACAGAGATATGCCTAGACCCAGTTGTGACAGTCTTGACATTTTTTGTTCTTGTTGGCTCACAGCAGTAGAATAAAAATGATGTAGGAACGAGAAGCAACCATAAGACCATGACGAAGACCCTATCACTGAGTCACTTTTTCCAGATATCTGATTCAGGTTCTTAATTTGGAGGATTTTTTTTTTTTTCCTTAGTCCACGGATGACTCTGATCAAGTGTTTCCAGACATGCAGCTTTTGGGGTGATGGTTGGTTTCCAGACATGCAGCTTTCTGTCAGTTCTCTAGGCAAAATCATGAGTCTTTGTGTGGTGGCACTGGAAAGACAGCTGGCACTGTTCAGAGTCCACGTTGTCCTGGAGGCAGATCCTCTGATGGCCATGCTGAAATACAGGCCTGATTTCATTAAGTGGATGAAGTGGACATATCGATGTTTACCTTTTCTGGAAGTCTAGTTGGAACGGCAGACAGAATTACCTTCCTGAGGTAAACTAAGGTGGAAGCTCTGTGGCAGTCAGCCCTTGTCTTGAGTAGCCTATACTGAGCATGAATATTTGACATTTAAGGGACTGAGATACACAGATTGCATCCCAAAGCTTTTGTTTGTTTGTATGACCCTGCCAGTTCAGTGTTCAGTGCATTATCAGGAACTGGGGAGTCAGCAGGCAAATTTTGGATTCTCTGAAAATTTTGGTCCAGTGCCATCTTTTCCATATGATTAAGCCAAACCTAACGGAAAACAACCCCACTCTCGCCTCCTTAGCCCACACCACAGCAACCCCATATCCTTAAAAACCTAGCCTCTGAGTATCTTAAAACCACATGCTGGTTCTTTAATGTGGCATATTTGTCTGAAAGCTACTTTCCTCTCTGTGTGATATGGTGAGGTACAAGGAGCAGGAATAATTAGAAACTGCTGTTTTCCCCAAGCAGATTTGCTGTGTTGTTTTCATTTAGTGTTCTTTTAATAAAGAATGAGAAAACAGTGAAATTGATAAGACTGCATAGGAATAAAGATTTCTTCTATGTATGGGAATTACTACAACAGAATGGAATTTCAACAGTCTTAGGAAACCAACTATTAAGCCAGTCTAAAGTATTCCCTCTAATAGCCTTTTATTAAATTAGCCTGTTGAATTCTGTCAGGTTTTTTTATCCTTCCATAATGTCATAGGATTTCCTGATGGAAGGCTGGACCTGTTTTTGCCCCCCCCCGCCTCAGAATTGCATCTACAGCTCAAGTGAATAAAATCTGAAGCATTGTGATGCTTACTTTCCCTTTAGTCTTTCTCAGAAAGACTTTAGTCTTTCTCAGAAAAATGTCTCTTTATTGACAGAAGAGCCTGATTCTTTCCCCTTGCCATGGTTGAAAACTTTCTGGAGCAAACCTTTTACAAAGGAAACCAAGTCTGATCAAAACATTTTGAAGGAAATATTTTAAGTGTGAGTGATGATGGCAAATGTCCTTGATCTTTTGGCAAAATTTTGTTTTCTTTTTCCATGTTGGTCTTGCAGGACTTGGCTTTCCTGGTCAGCAGCTGGGATCTTGTTGCTGGAGTGTACCTCTATGGAAGAGAGCTGTCTACTGCATCTGGATTACAATCATCACAGTCTCCCTTTTCCTCTCAAACCATAAGTGAACTTCTATGAACCATTTAATGTCTTCATTGCTTAAGTGGTCTTTTACTTGTACTCTGCGTGTGTTTCCCACTGCAGGCTGCCTGTAACAGCAGGCACTCAGCCACATCCTGGAAATACAAGAAGGTCAAGGGATGCTAATGTGACATTTAACAGTGCACATTACTGACAAGAGATGTTTTATTGGTGGAGGTCTCATAAAGAGAGCAGTTTAACAAGAATCAGGAAGTGAACATACAATTATAAGTTAAGAAATTAGTACACTTCCATTTTGTGATAGTTTTTGTCAGTAAGTCATTTCTGCAGAGACTTAAATACTAGTTAAATTGTGGCAGTCGTATAGATAAAGGGAAAAGGAAGCATTGATTGAAGACCACTGCAGTTCTGAAATTTAGGTCTAGTTTAATCTGGCAAGACAAATATTTTATCTTCTCCTTTTAGTCATTGTGTAAAATTAGTTTGAATAGTAAGAGGGAAAGTGGTCAGTCAATGATGTTACTTTAACCTTTAAGCCATAGCCTGCTAGATTTGGGAGATATTTATGTTTTCAGGATGGAACCTAATACAGCACTATTGGAGACTGCAAGGACATTATCCCCGTCCCAAGACTGCTTTGGGTGATTGTTGAAATTACCTGAATTCTCCTTGTAGCTGTGCCCATTTTCTTTTGTTATTTACCTTTTCTGAGCTATAAGTGGAAGACTTGCATGAATAAAAGATTGTTCATATCTCATTTTCAAGTCAAGATGACCCACCTAAGGAGAACAAAAAAGAGGCTTTGTTAAGTACCTGCATAAACAGGCTGATGTTCTTGCCTCTGCTTTTAAGCACCTCAGTGAGGAAGGTTGTTCTGCTGATGTGTTTTTGAAGCATGGCATTCATCAAACCACACTGTCCTGGCCGGCAGAGCAGCTACACTCTAGGCAAACATGGAGGTGTGGAATAGTAACAGGAGGAAAGATCACGGCTGGTACGTTGTCAAAGGAGAAATCATCTCCCCATCCCGTTAAAAGGACCTTACATGTGTAAAATTCAACCACAGGCAAAAACACCAGGAAGGTGCCAATTAAAAACACTGGATCCAATTTATTCAGCAGGCACATGTTTTCAGGAAGGATTAGGAGGGAAAAAGTGGAGAGGAAATGAGAAACACCCTTGTCAAGGTCAAATGTAAAGCAGAAGGGCTTTGCTTGTTTCATGTCAGAGCATGGGGGGAGAATGGCGGGCCCTAGAAAATGATATCACTTTCTAATCGTGCTCGTGGCCCCTCAAACCACAGCCCACAATCAGGGAGGGAAAGTAACTGTCAGACAAATCTGCCTCATTAAAAAGTCGGCATGTGACAGCAAGACACCCACAGATGGTAGGTTGTTAGAGGATTTTTGTTTGCTTTGGTGTTGGGGTTTTTTTATTTCTCTTAAAATTTGGCAGCTGTGGGCATCTTTCAGCAGGTGACAGGAAATGTAGCCTGTCTGTTCAATAAAACACACCATTTTCACTTGGCTCACGTGCTGTCACGCCAGAGTCCACTTAATTATGCATGTTCCAGCATTGAAATGAAGTGTGATGGAAATTGCCTTCTGCCTTCAGTGTTCCCACCAACACCACCACTGCCATTTTAACAATTAATACCCCAAATGCTGAAAGCACCTAGAAGGAAACGGAGAGCTGCATGAACTCCAAAAAGCTGGTTGTTTTAGAGGGAGGTAGGCAAAAAATGCATCCCACCAGCATACGACACATCTTCAAGGGTGCAGAGATAGGGAAACATTCAGTAGTCAGTGGAGACCTTTGAAAGCTGCAGAAGAAGAGGACTAGGAGTTCTCTTTTTTCACAGAAAATATAGGAGGAGAAAACAGAAAACTGAAGAAACATCCTACCGATCACAAGGTGTTTAGGGAGAAACTTCTGTGCAGAGCTGCCAGAGCCAACTTGGGTCCGATAGGGCTGATGGACTTCTGGGGACTGGAGATCTTTGGAAAGACAGGCATGAGCTGCTCACAGTTGTATCTGAGTTTCTTTCTGCCCAGCTTATACCTTTGTGCAATGGGCATGGAGAGTGGCTAACAGTACCTGCTGGCTGGTTAGCTAGGTACTACCTGAGTGTGGCTTCAACTGTCCCTCTGAGGCTTTAATGATTCCTAGGTCTTTCACTGGCTTTTATGAATGGAGTGGACTTCCCAGCCTGTGAGCTGAAAGGGATGTTGTTGTGGGAATTTATATTAGCATATAATTAGGCTAAGTGGTGCTAGCAGGTAAAAAAAATTAATTAGGAAAGCAAAGGTCTGCTTTGTGATCAGTGTTTTTCACAATGAATAGTGGATCCTGTTCTCAATAGAGAGTATGTGGGGAAGAGCTGGGAAACGTATGAATTTTACACTACTGAAAAGCTATATTCATGT
>NW_010535234.1:9008-12897 GCF_000687285.1 Phaethon lepturus | reverse complement strand
GGAAAGAGAAAACTTTAGAAGCATTACAAATTTAATAACCCATGTTTCAGTGTAGCGGTAAATTTAAAAAAAACGTGTGGGGAGGTGTATCTGCTTAATAAATGAAGGTAAACCCCCTTGATGGCCACCTCAAGTAGGAGTGAGGCAGTGGACAAAGTCATTTTTACTTAAATTAGAAGTTGGTAAATCTTGTTTGCCTCATTTATGCTCAGTTACATTACTGCCTTTTTTGTAGTTTGCCCAGCCCCAGCAGGTTTCAGGCCCTGCACAAATCTAAAACTGGCTTAAAATCACAAAACTCATAATAATAGTATGTCCTAAGTAATTTTATTTGCTTTCTGAACCACCAGACTGCAGATGGGTCATGTTTTCCAGTTCAAGCTTGTGAGATAGAAGACACAGATATACACACACATTGCTTTCATGCATGAAAGGGGAAGACGAGATTTTTTTTTCACTGCTTTAGTACACTTGCTCAGGCTATGAGGAAATGTACTAAGCCTTCATAATAAAGCTGACTGAAGATTGGGGTTTATACCCACGTGTGTTTTTGTGGCAATAAATGGCATCCTGGGGTCATTTATCACTAATGCCCTTGTTTATGCTTGGTATTGTATACTTGAATAGCAGGTTGTTTACTTTTATAGGAGTGTACATTAACAGTTGCCTTATTGTCAGGAAAAAAAAAAGTGATTCAGAGATTAGTAACATAAAAATTTACTCTTCCTTTGGTTTCTCAAGTTTTTATCTTTTTCCTGCCTAAATCTTCAACTGTGAAATCTATTTAAAATATTACATGTACTAAGGACACAGTAGAAATGTATATGCCAGCCAAATAGCTACTCCTTCCTAACAATGTCAAATAAGCCAATCTAGTCTAATTTTTTGAGACTCTTTTGTTTCTTTACATTTTTTGAGATGAGAGGTCTAAAAAAGATTTATGAGATTTCCTGTACTAAGGACACAGTAGAAATGTATATGCCAGCCAAATAGCTACTCCTTCCTAACAATGTCAAATAAGCCAATCTAGTCTAATTTTTTGAGACTCTTTTGTTTCTTTACATTTTTTGAGATGAGAGGTCTAAAAAAGATTTATGAGATTTCAAGAATTGTGTTTTTCAAAAGTAAAAGTATGAGACACTTCTTTTTGGCAATACTTCTATAAAATTTACCTAATTATTTTTTAAATGCTAACGAAACAAGCCCTCAGTTTTCAGGAAGAAAATATAGTTGTCCTCAACTAGTGCTAAATCCTGTGCAATAAAATAGTGTGTCTATAAAAGACACATGGTAAAGTTTAAGGAATAAAACATAACAAATAAAAAATTTGAGAAAGAATGGGCTTTAAATATTGGTATCAGAAGTTGTTTGAATGTTTTCTTCAGAGTGAGCTCTGCTTTTTGCTTGAGTGGCCATGTACTGGCCATAGTTTTATAAAGGATCTTGCATATATAAATGCAACAACATTGCTGTAGAACCTCTACATGCAGTTTATCAGAATGATACTCCAGATTACTGCCTAGCATCCAAACATGACAACTAATGATGTTCATTAGTTGATGTTCTAGATCTAAGGAAGAAATTTCTAGATATAAGGAAGACATATTTTACAGTGAGGGTGGGAAACACTGGACCAGGTTGCTCAGAGAGGTGGTAGCTGCCCCATTCCTGGAAACATTCCAGGTCAGGTTGGACGGGGCTCTAAGCATCCTGATCTAGTTGAAGATGTCCCTGCACATTGCAGGGGGTTTGGACTAGATGGCCTTGAATGGTACTTCCAACCCAAACTATTCTATGATTCTATGATTCTTGCTAACAGTTCTTCAGTGGACCATGTCACCTGCCCACAAACTGATGGAACAAGGCAATGGCTTCACTCTACAGACCCCATTTCCAGCTTGTTCAACCTAACCCCATGCCAAAGTCTCCATGCTCAACACAGTGCACTGAAAAGTGGTGTTTGGAAGAACTGCAGAAGCCAGGTCAAGTTAAAAGAGCAGCGTTGTCCGATTCCTGTCTTGTTTGTAGTTATTGTGGAGCACTTACCTGTTTTCACCACTGGCAACCTCTACCACACTGAGTTAAGTAAGATCCATTGTCAGAAATTATGGTTTGCTTCAAAATTTCTTTTGACATCACCTGGTGCAGTTCTGCTGCAATGTGAAGTTAAAGAAAGTGAGTATAAAGCATTTCCTAGGGCACATTTCACTGACTAGGTTATATGGCAAAGGGAAAAAATACAATCTAAACAAAGTAAAATCTGTTGGGCTGTGACTTGGCTTTATACTTTTGCTTAGACAGGAAAACCCTCTGAAAACTAAGTTGACACTGTTTTATGATTTGATCTTTAACAGCTTGCCCTTCATATGGAAAAGCTTTAGAATTTGACTGGAAAATTTAACCCTTTTTTAAGACCTTTAAAAATTTATCAGAAAACTTGTCTTGGTCAGTATTTTTACAGAGCAAATTTTAGAAATAAGGGAAAAGGGTTGTTGCTAAATTCGAATATTTGGACCAGCAACTATTGTAAATAACACAGCTACGTTAAAAATAACAGAGCAGTCCAGATTTACACCATGTAAGAATATGACCTGAAAAGATTTGAAAGTGGCTAATATATATAGAATTCCACTAGTTTCATCCCTGTCAAATGCTAATAGGTTTGTCCCAGCTGCTGGCTTCCTTATTTCCTATTATGGTTACGTATCTACAAGCCACTCTGCACAGAGCTTCTTTTTTAGTTTTTCTTCCAAAGGAAATAAGACTTATGCAATTGCACCGTCTGTCTATTTTGGAAAGAGGATGAAAGGGGGAAGGCAGACAAATAGCATATGAGCTTGGAGACTGATTTCGGCCAAACTTGCCAGAGGAGGTAGAGGCATCCAGCCGTAGAGCAACTGGCAGCTGCCTGAAGAGATGCCCCATCGAGATGGGCTGGCAGGCAAAAAGCATTTGGCAGCAGCTGGGGTTGGCACCGAGCACACGTGCAGAGGACAGCCGTGCAGTACGCACAGTGCTCCAATTCGGCCAAAGTGCAGGCTGCTACAGAGGATGTCATGTGGGATGCCAGGGGTCAAGGGACTTCAAAGGAATGGAAAAACTGGAAAATCAGGATTTTTCATTTTCTGCTGCCAATGGAACACTTTGCATCTCTGTTTTTTTTTGGGGGGGCGGGGCAAGAACTGAGCATTTCTGATAAGTAGTGAGTAGGGTTTGCTCCTGTCCCACATGGATGCCATACCCTCATACTGTTTCTTTTGAAGACCAAGACATAACCAAGCTAAACAAAAATTACGCAAATATGTTTGATATTCTATTGTTTAACTCACAAGCCACAGCTTTCTTACTTCAATCCACCATAAAACAAATGGGGAAAAAATTGGAATGAGAGGAAACCTTTGGCTGTCTTTCAGACCAGGATGAAATCCACGCCTGAATGGCTTCTGAGCCTTCCCAGCTTTTGTTAGTTTACACTGGTCTGTTTTGAATGCTATATTTTCTTAAATGTATTCAAGCTATTATATCATTCTCTATTTGCACTTTAGTCACTCCTAAATCTGTTCCAATCAACCAACTATATATATCCAAAGAAAACACATTTTAAAGACAGAATATGGCAGTGATCCTGTTTAGATTTGTGCTTCAGTTTTCACACACAAGTAGTCCCTCTGAGCATCTCTGAACGCAGAGCTCTGTATGTGGCTTTCAGCAAGTCACTTCACCTCTGTTGTCTTTGATTTCCAAACATTAAAATATGAGCTACTTTTCATGCCTGATGTTAGCAACATGAAAATTGTTAGCATTATTCTAATAATTCTAAAACAGAGCATTCACACTGCACTGGGGAAAGGTTACAAGTGCATAAGCATGTTGTGACTGGGAAAACACA